>NC_060182.1:87271594-87421594 GCF_021184085.1 Oncorhynchus gorbuscha
GCTATAGATATATGTCCTCTCCCCTCTGGTTCTTCCATTGTAACTAGGTTTTGGGCAATACTTCTAATGCTTCACCCGCCTCTAATGCCAGCCAGATATCAGTCAGTCACCCTGGCCTGTGGCCCTAGTCTGCTTAATGTCTTTGCATGCTCCATTGGGCTCCAAACAGACCAGGCTCAGTACTGGAGCCTAGTCCGAAATGGCACCCTATTCCCTATATAGTGCACTTCTTTTGATCAGAGCCCTGTGGGACCTGGTCAAAAGTAGTGCACTACATAGGGATTAGGGTGTCACTTGGGACGCATGCCTGGTGTCTAGTTCTTACTGCCACTACTTTGAAGTGGGGATCCTTATGCTTAGCCCATTCTGACATCATAGAAAGGTTTTGATAGGAAGTAAGTTCTGAACACCAGGGCTGTTCTGCCTGTCTGTCCAGGCGAGACAAGGCCATGTGGGATAGCTAACTAACACACAGTGAGCTTGATCCTACAACCAGATAGCTAACTAACACACAGTGAGCTTGATCCTACAACCAGATAGCTAACTAACACACAGCGAGCTTGATCCTACAAACAGATAAGATAACTAACTAACACACAGTGAGCTTGATCCTACAACCAGAAAGCTAACTAACACACAGCGAGCTTGATCCTACAAACAGATAAGATAACTAACTAACACACAGTGAGCTTGATCCTACAACCAGAAAGCTAACTAACACACAGTGGGCTTGATCCTACAACCAGAAAGCTAACTAACACACAGTGAGCTTGATCCTACAACCAGATAACTAACTAACACACAGTGAGCTTGATCCTACAAACAGATAGCTAACTAACACACAGTGAGCTTGATCCTACAACCAGATAGCTAACTAACACACAGTGAGCTTGATCCTACAACCAGAAAGCTAACTAACACACAGTGAGCTTGATCCTACAACCAGAAAGCTAACTAACACACAGTGAGCTTGATCCTACAACCAGAAAGCTAACTAACACACAGTGAGCTTGATCCTACAACCAGATAACTAACTAACACACAGTGAGCTTGATCCTACAAACAGATAACTAACTAACACACAGTGAGCTTGATCCTACAAACAGATAACTAACTAACACCCAGCGAGCTTGATCCTACAAACAGATAAGATAACTAACTAACACACAGTGAGCTTGATCCTACAACCAGAAAGCTAACTAACACACAGTGGGCTTGATCCTACAACCAGAAAGCGTAGTAACACACAGTGAGCTTGATCTTACAACCAGATAGCTAACCATCATACAGTGAGTGTCACGCCCTGACCATAGAAAGCTGTTTATTCTCTATGTTGGTTGGGGCGTAATAGTGACTAGGGTGGGCCATCTAGGTGATTTGTTTGTTTATGTTGCCCTGGTACGGTTTCCAATCAGAGACAACTGTTTATCGTTGTCTCTGATTGGGGATCATATTTAGGCAGCCATCTCCTCATTTGTGATTTGTGGGATCTTGTCTACGGATAGTTGCCTGTGTGCACACCTGTAGCTTAACGTTTCGTTTGTGCTTGTTTGTTTTGTTTGGTGAGTTTCGATTAATTAAAATATGTGGAACACTACGCACGCTGCGCCTTGGTCCAATCATTATGACGATCGTGACAGAAGATCCCACCACCAAAGGACCAAGCAGCGTGGTCAGGAGGAGCAGGGATCCTGGGCCTGGGAGGACATTGTGGACATGGGAGGAAGTTATGGCAGGGGACAAGACCCTGCCATGGAAGCAGGCAGAGGCAGCGTAGGAGGAGCAACGGCGATTCCGAAGTTCACGACCATGATGGAAGCCCGAGAGGCAGCCCCCAAATTTTATGGAAGGGAGCAAAACGGGTTGGTCGGCTAAGCCGAGGGGCGAGTCTGAGAGTGAAGAGGAATATTGGGATAGACTGAGCGAGGAGTATTGTGAGATAGTTGAGGGGAGTGATGAGGCATGTTTTGGTGTCTGGAGCAAGACAGTCGCCGTGAGGAGCGTGGGACCAGTCAGTCACCATGTTTTGGTGTCTGGGGCAAGACAGTCGCCGTGAGGAGCGTGGGACCAGTCAGGCACCATGATTTGGTGTCTGGAGCAAGACAGTCGCCGTGAGGAGCGTGGGACCAGTCAGGCACCATGTTTTGGTGTCTGGGGCAAGACAGTCGCCGTGAGGAGCGTGGGACCAGTCAGGCACCATGATTTGGTGTCTGGAGCAAGACAGTCGCCGTGAGGAGCGTGGGACCAGTCAGGCACCATGTTTTGGTGTCTGGGGCAAGACAGTCGCCGTGAGGAGCGTGGGACCAGTCAGGCACCATGTTTTGGTGTCTGTGGCAAGACAGTCGCCGTGAGGAGCGTGGGACCAGTCAGGCACCATGTTTTGGTGTCTGGGGCAAGACAGTCGCCGTGAGGAGCGTGGGACCAGTCAGGCACCATGTTTTGGTGTCTGGGGCAAGACAGTCGCCGTGAGGAGAGTGGGACCAGTCAGGCAACATGTTTTGTGGAGATATGCAATGTGTCTCCAGTGCGACTTCACAGCCCAGTGCGTCCTGTGCCAGCGCCCCGCACTTGCCGGGCTAATGTGAGCATCCAGCCAGGACGTGTTGTGCCAGCTCTACGCTCCAGACCTCCAGTGCGCCTCCACAGCCCAGTATATCCTGCACCGGCATACGTACTGTGTCTCCAGTGCGCCTTCACAGTCCAGTACGTCCTGTGCCTCCTCCCCGCACTCGCCCTGAGGTGCGTGTCATCAGCCCGGGCCCACCTGTACCGGTCCAATCCATCAGGCCTCCAGTGCGCCCCCACAGTCCAGTAAGTCCTGTGCCTCCTCCCCACACTCGCCCTGAGGTGCGTGTCATCAGCCCGGTGCCACCTGTACCGGTCCCACTCATCAGGCCTACAGTGCGCCTCCACAGTCCGGAACCTTCTGAGACGGTCCACAGTCCGGAACCTTCTGAGACGGTCTACAGTCCGGAGCCTCCTGAGACGGTCTACAGTCCGGAACCTTCTGAGACGGTCTACAGTCCGGAACCTTCTGAGATGGTCAGCGGTCCGGAGCTTCCTGAGACGGTCTGCGGTCCAGAGCCTTCAGCAGGGATTCTCAGTCCAGAGCCCGCTGCGATGATCTACGGTCTGGTTCCTCCGGCGATGATCCACGGTCCGGTTCCTCTGGTGAGGATCCACGGTCCGGAGCTTCCAGGCGATGATCCACGATCCGGTACCTCTGGCGAAGACCCACGGTCCGGTTCCTCTGGTGAGGATCCACGGTCCGGAGCTTCCGGCGATGATCCACGGTCTGGTTCCTCTGGCGATGATCCACGGTCCGGTACCTCCGGCGAAGATCCACGGTCCGGTTCCTCTGGTGAGGATCCACGGTCCGGAGCTTCCGGCGATGATCTCCCCACCAGAGCCGCCATGGAGGAAGACGGATCCCCTCAAGTATCTCACAATACTACTCACTCAGTCTATCCCAATGCCTGCAAGGCCTGCAAGCATTCAAAGCCTCCTCGTCAGAATCTGCATGTGGAGGTTGGAATCAGGTTTTCCGACAGCAGAAGAGTTGACTGTTGACAAACCGACTGTCCAAACTGGCCCCTAATTGTGTGTGTGTGTGTGTGTGTGTGTGTGTGTGTGTGTGTGTGTGTGTGCCACTGACTCCTGAGGAACTCCAGAATGTCATTAAGGGTGTGTGTGTGTGTGTGTGTGTGTGTGTGTGTGTGTGTGTGTGTGTGTGTGTGTGTGTGTGTGTGTGTGTGTGTGTGTGTGTGTGTGTGTGTGTGTGTGTGTGTGTGTGTGCCACTGACTCCTGAGGAACTCCAGAATGTCATTAAGGGGGTGTGTGTGTGTGTGTGTGTGTGTGTGTGTGTGTGTGTGTGTGTGTGTGTGTGTGTGTGTGTGTGTGTGTGTGTGTGTGTGTGTGTGTGTGTGTGTGTGTGTGTGTGTGTGTGTGTGTGCCACTGACTCCTGAGGAACTCCAGAATGTCATTAAGGGTGTGTGTTTGTGTGTGTGTGACATAGTAGGGAAGGCTCTCCCAAACTTGGTCCTCAGGACCCCAAGGGGTGACCGTTTTGGTTTTTGACAGCCAATTCAAATAATCAGCTAATCATCCAGCTTTGATCATTTGAATCAGCTGGGTAGTGTTTCCCTTGTGAAAAAAAGATTGCAATATAAAGAAATACACATTTTACAACAGTAACTTTGCAGTGTAAAATCTTTGCAAAATCTGCGTCCATCATCGACTGCAATTACTGCAATTACTTTTATATTGCAGTTTCAAAACTGCAATCTTTCTCTGTAAGGGTAGTGCAAAACCCCAAAGGTGCACCCCCTGGGGTCACGAGGATCGAGTTTGGGAAACGCTGGTGCAACTTGTAGAATGTACTGTACTATGGAAAGCATTAAAGCATTGGGCCTGTATCAGACAAGGAGAATTACAGTGGGAATGCTGTTTGTGCAAGTGTGTGACTTCTGGTTATGAAAATACGAGACATTCAACGCCTTTGCTTTTTTAACCAATTGCTCTGTATAAAAATCTGCCATTTTAGAGTCAAGAAAAACATTTTGGTTTCCTCTGTGGCACACACGGAGAGGGGCTCTAGTATCTCAGTAGACCGGTTGAGGGCCGTGTGTGTGTATAGTATCTCAGTAGACCGGTTGAGGGCCGTGTGTGTATAGTATCTCAGTAGACCGGTTGAGGGCCGTGTGTGTGTATAGTATCTCAGTAGACCGGTTGAGGGCCGTGTGTGTGTATAGTATCTCAGTAGACTGGTTGAGGGCCGTGTGTGTGTATAGTATCTCAGTAGACCGGTTGAGGGCCGTGTGTGTGTATAGTATCTCAGTAGACAAGTTGAGGGCCGTGTGTGTGTATAGTATCTCAGTAGACCGGTTGAGGGCCGTGTGTGTGTATAGTATCTCAGTAGACCAGTTGAGAGCCGTGTGTGTGTATAGTATCCAAGTAGACCGGGTGAGGGCTGTGTGCGTGTATAGTATCCAAGTAGACCGGCTGAGAGCCGTGTGGGTGTATAGTATCCAAGTAGACCGGCTGAGAGCCGTGTGGATGTATAGTATCCAAGTAGACCGGCTGAGAGCCATGTGGATGTATAGTATCTCAATAGACTGACTGAGAGCCGTGTGGGTGTATAGTATCCAAGTAGACCGGCTGAGAGCCGTGTGGGTGTATAGTATCCAAGTAGACCGGCTGAGAGCCATGTGGATGTATAGTATCTCAATAGACTGACTGAGAGCCGTGTGGGTGTATAGTATCCAAGTAGACCGGCTGAGAGCCGTGTGGGTGTATAGTATCCAAGTAGACCGGCTGAGAGCCGTGTGGATGTATAGTATCTCAATAGACTGACTGAGAGCCGTGTGGGTGTATAGTATCCAAGTAGACCGGCTGAGAGCCGTGTGGGTGTATAGTATCCAAGTAGACCGGCTGAGAGCCGTGTGGGTGTATAGTATCCAAGTAGACCGGCTGAGAGCCGTGTGGGTGTATAGTATCCAAGTAGACCGGCTGAGAGCCGTGTGGATGTATAGTATCCAAGTAGACCGGCTGAGAGCCGTGTGGGTGTATAGTATCCAAGTAGACCAGCTGAGAGCCGTGTGGGTGTATAGTATCCAAGTAGACCGGCTGAGAGCCGTGTGGATGTATAGTATCCAAGTAGACCGGCTGAGAGCCATGTGGATGTATAGTATCCCAGTCGACCGGCTGAGGATCATGTGCGTGTATCGTAACCCAGTCGACCGGCTGAGGGTCATGTGCATGTATAGAATCCCAGTAGACCTGCTGAGGGTCATGTGCGTGTATAGAATCCCAGTAGACCGGCTGAGGGTCATGTGCGTGTATCGTATCCCAGTCGACCGGCTGAGGGTCATGTGCGTGTATAGAATCCCAGTAGACCTGCTGAGGGTCATGTGCTTGTATAGAATCCCAGTAGACCCTGCTGAGGGTCATGTGCTTGTATAGAATCCCAGTAGACCGGCTGAGGGTCATGTGCTTGTATAGAATCCCAGTAGACCGGCTGAGGGTCATGTGCTTATATAGAATCCCAGTAGACCGGCTGAGGGTCATGTGCTTGTATAGAATCCCAGTAGACCGGCTGAGGGTCATGTGCTTGTATAGAATCCCAGTAGACCGGCTGAGGGCCGTGTGCTTGTATAGAATCCCAGTAGACCGGCTGAGGGTCATGTGCTTGTATAGAATCCCAGTAGACCGGCTGAGGGCCGTGTGCTTGTATAGAATCCCAGTAGAGAAACTGAGTGCCAACAGGAAGAGACTGGGTTTATTTACAGGAAAGTCTGACGTGACAGAAGTGTGATAGAGATGTAGGATACGTCCCAAATAGCATGCGCCACATAGAACTGGTCAAAAGTAGTGTACTATGTAGAGAGTAGGGTGCCATTTGGGACACGCACCCATGTAATTAGATTGGAATAGGGCCAGTGTGGACTAAATGTTATTGGAACCAGGCCAATGTTGAGCTGTCATTCATCAGTTATATCCTAGGGGGAGAAACGTCTCTAGTTATAAAAAAAACATCCTCTCACTCCAATCAAAGTCTGATCCAACCCTGTGGGGTTCTAGGGCCTTGTTCAGATTTGTTACAAATATGTCATTTCCTTTCTCCCCTTTCTTGAAGTAATCTCTGATCCCATAGGGCTCTGGTCTGAAGTAGTGCACTAATTAGGGAAAAGGGTGCCATTTGGGATGCAAGCCTGTGGCTGTCTATAAAGAGGGTGAAATAGTAAAGTAAGAGCATCATTTAAAGGGAGAAACAGCATCTGTTTCATGTAACTGATGTTGATGTTGGCTGTGGAGCTCAGCTTGGTTTGTGTAAACAAACTATGGCTGCCAGCTATCCCACTCGCTCTCTCTCATTTTGTGGATACCAGAATATAGATATAAAGGCATGATGATGTGACCAGTGAGATTTGAAATCGGTGAGATTTGTAGTGTTTGTATCAGTGCCAAACCTACATACAGAGAGAGAACAGGCCTAATATTTCTAATCCACATCCATCAACTAATCATGACCGGCCCTTCCCACTGTGCTATTTACCCTAACTGGTGACACACACTGTGTTCTGATTGGCCCAGATCCAGTCACCAGACAAAGTGGAGAGTTGAGAGCCATTGTGATGTAACACAGGGGAAGTCTACCTGAGGGGTCTGCCTCTGACCTCTCTAAGCTCCTTATGTGATGCATGCATTTGGTCTGTAAACACACACACAGTTGAATGAAAGAGCACAGACACACAATAGTTCCTAACCCCACCTCTTTAAGGATAAGTAATCCCTCTCACCCCCCCCCCCTTTAAGATTTAGATGCACTATTGTAAAGTGACTGTTCCACTGGATGTCATAAGGTGAATGCACCAATTTGTAAGTCGCTCTGGATAAGAGCGTCTGCTAAATGACTTGTAAATGTAAATGTATAAGGCCTGGCTACAATGCCTGGTTTTAGGGCCAGGCTATAGGGCCTGGCTATAGGACCTGGTTATAGGGCCTGGTTATAGGGCCTGGTTATAGGGCCTGGCTATAGGACCTGGCTATAGGACCTGGCTATAGGGCCTGGCTATAGGGCCTGGCTATAGGGCCTGGTTATAGGGCCTGGTAATAGGATCTGGTTATAGGGCCTGGTTATAGGACCTGGTTATAGGACCTGGTTATAGGGCCTGGTTATAGGACCTGGTTATAGGGCCTGGTTATAGGACCTGGTTATAGGGCCTGGTTATAGGATCTGGTTATAGGGCCTGGTTATAGGGCCTGGTAATAGGATCTGGTTTTAGGGCCTGGTTATAGGGCCTGGCTATAGGGCCTGGTTATAGGGCCTGGTTATAGGGCCTGGTTATAGGGCCTGGTTATAGGGCCTGGCTATAGGGGCTGGTTATAGGGCCTGGCTATAGGGGCTGGTTATAGGGCCTGGCTATAGGGCCTGGCTATAGGGCCTGGTTACAGGGCCTGGCTATAGGGCCTGGTTATAGGGCCTGGTTATAGGGCCTGGCTATAGGGCCTGGCTATAGGGCCTGGTTATAGGGCCTGGTTATAGGGCCTGGCTATAGGGCCTGGCTATAGGGCCTGGTTATAGGGCCTGGCTATAGGGCCTGGTTATAGGGCCTGGCTATAGGGCCTGGTTATAGGACTTGGCTGGCCACAGCACCGTAGGAGAACATAATGCGCCCATTGACTCAGTTTCAAGCCCCAACCAGCCAGTCAGTGTTGTGTGCCGGCCAGGGAGTGAGGTTTATTGTAAAAGGTTTTAAAACGCCAATTAAGGAACATTAGGTGTGAGGGGAAAACTCTTATAGGATGCTTGTTTTTACATCTTTTCTGACAGGAAACATAGGAAAAAGAGCTAAGGGTATAATGAAGCACAACTCATCTCACTTTTTGCACAGTAAGAGAGAGAAAACAGTTGGTTGGAAGCCTTGGTGGAAAAAGCTATCAGGAATCACTCCCAAAAACCAGACTCATGCTTTTTCTCTCCCCCTCACTTTCTCTGTGGTTTGTTGGGTAATGTTTTGATGAGGTAATGTTTTGTTGAGGTAATGACTAGCTCTATAAAAGGTATACCTGCTGGCATTGATGAAACATAGAACAACATACTGTACTGTAAATGCTGCTGTTAACATCATTCAACACACACGTGTGTGTGTGTGTGTGTGTGTGTGTGTGTGTGTGTGTGTGTGTGTGTGTGTGTGTGTGTGTGTGTGTGTGTGTGTGTGTGTGTGTGTGTGTGTGTGTGTGTGTGTGTGTGTGTGTGTGTGTGTGTGTGTGTGTGTGTGTGTGTGTAAGTCCTGATGTAACACTGAGGTGAGTCAAGTGTGTGACATTAGTCAACGTTGCAGAGAACACTGAGTATGACTTGGTGACACATAGCCACATCAACCCAGAGGTGCCAGATAAAGAGCAAGGACGGACGGACGGACGGACAGACGGGAGGACAGACGCAGACCTGCACTTGTTGTTATTAGGATGACTGTGGTATTAGGATGACTGTGGATGACTGGGAGTTGAAAAGAAAGACAGAGAGAAAGAAAGAAAGGTGTGTGCGTTCACACAGCAGTCTTCATGTCCCAGCCTCCACAGGGTCAGGAAGTGGTTTTATACTCTGTCCTATCCTCCCTCCACAGGGTCAGGAAGTGGTTTTATACTCTGTCCTATCCTCCCTCCACAGGGTCAGGAAGTGGTTTTATACTCTGTCCTATCCTCCCTCCACAGGGTCAGGAAGTGGTTTTATACTCTGTCCTATCCTCCCTCCACAGGGTCAGGAAGTGGTTTTATACTCTGTCCTATCCTCCCTCCACAGGGTCAGGAAGTGGTTTTATACTCTGTCCTATCCTCCCTCCACAGGGTCAGGAAGTGGTTTTCTACTCTGTCCTATCCTCCCTCCACAGGGTCAGGAAGTGGTTTTCTACTCTGTCCTATCCTCCCTCCACAGGGTCAGGAAGTGGTTTTATACTCTGTCCTATCCTCCCTCCACAGGGTCAGGAAGTGGTTTTATACTCTGTCCTATCCTCCCTCCACAGGGTCAGGAAGTGGTTTATACTCTGTCCTATCCTCCCTCCACAGGGTCAGGAAGTGGTTTTATACTCTGTCCTATCCTCCCTCCACAGGGTCAGGAAGTGGTTTATACTCTGTCCTATCCTCCCTCCACAGGATCATGAAGTGGTTTTATACTCTGTCCTATCCTCCCTCCACAGGGTCAGGAAGTGGTTTTATACTCTGTCCGATCCTCCCTCCACAGGGTCAGGAAGTGGTTTTATACTCTGTCCTATCCTCCCTCCACAGGGTCAGGAAGTGGTTTTATACTATGTCCTATCCTCCCTCCACAGGGTCAGGAAGTTGTTTTATACTCTGTCCTATCCTCCCTCCACAGGGTCAGGAAGTGGTTTTATACTCTGTCCTATCCTCCCTCCACAGGGTCAGGAAGTGGTTTTATACTCTGTCCTATCCTCCCACCACAGGGTCAGGAAGTGGTTTTATACTCTGTCCTATCCTCCCTCCACAGGGTCAGGAAGTGGTTTTATACTCTGTCCTATCCTCCCTCTCCAGACACACAGGCAGTCACAGGACTCTGTCTTATCCTCCATCTCCAGACACACAGGCAGTCACAGGACTCTGTCCTATCCTCCCTCTCCAGACACACGGGCAGTCACAGGACTCTGTCCTATCCTCCCTCTCCAGACACACAGGCAGTCACATTCCAGAAGATGCCAGGCAGGCAGGCAGACAGGCAGGAAGACAGTCACAGGACTCTGTCCATCCCAGAGGATGCCAGGCAGGCAGGCAGACAGGCAGGAAGACAGTCACAGGACTCTGTCCATCCCAGAGGATGACAGGCAGGCAGGCAGTCACAGGACTATGTCCATTCCAGAGGATGCCAGGCAGGCAGGCAGACAGGCAGGAAGACAGTCACAGGACTCTGTCCATCCCAGAGGATGCCAGGCAGGCAGGCAGTCACAGGACTCTGTCCATTCCAGAAGATGCCAGGCAGGCAGGCAGACAGGCAGGAAGACAGTCACAGGACTCTGTCCATCCCAGAGGGTGCCAGGTAGGCAGGCAGTCACAGGACTCTGTCCATTCCAGAAGATGCCAGGCTAGCAGGCAGACAGGCAGGAAGACAGTCACAGGACTCTGTCCATCCCAGAGGATGCCAGGCAGGCAGGCAGTCACAGGACTCTGTCCATTCCAGAGGATGCCAGGCAGGCAGGCAGACAGGCAGGAAGACAGTCACAGGACTCTGTCCATCCCAGAGGATGCCAGGCAGGCAGGCAGTCACAGGACTCTGTCCTATCCTCCCTCTCCAGACACACAGGCAGTCACAGGACTCTGTCCTATCCTCCCTCTCCAGACATACAGGCAGTCACAGGACTCTGTCCTATCCTCCCTCTCCAGACACACAGGCAGTCACAGGACTCTGTCCTATCCTCCCTCTCCAGACACACAGGCAGTCACAGGACTCTGTCCTATCCTCCCTCTCCAGACACACAGGCAGTCACGGGACTCTGTCCTATCCTCCCTCTCCAGACACACAGACAGTCACGGGACTCTGTCCTATCCTCCCTCCACAGACACACAGGCAGTCACAGGACTCTGTCCTATCCTCCCTCTCCAGACACACAGGCAGTCACAGGACTCTGTCCTATCCTCCCTCTCCAGACACACAGGCAGTCACAGGACTCTGTCCTATCCTCCCTCTCCAGACACACAGGCAGTCACAGGACTCTGTCCTATCCTCCCTCTCCAGACACACAGGCAGTCACAGGACTCTGTCCTATCCTCCCTCTCCAGACACACAGGCAGTCACGGGACTCTGTCCTATCCTCCCTCTCCAGACACACAGGCAGTCACAGGACTCTGTCCATTCCAGAAGATGCCAGGCAGGCAGGCAGACAGGCAGGAAGACAGTCACAGGACTCTGTCCATCCCAGAGGATGCCAGGTAGGCAGGCAGTCACAGGACTCTGTCCATTCCAGAGGATGCCAGGCAGGCAGACAGGCAGGAAGACAGTCACAGGACTCTGTCCATCCCAGAGGATGCCAGGCAGGCAGGCAGACAGGCAGGAAGACAGTCACAGGACTCTGTCCATCCCAGAGGATGCCAGGCAGGCAGGCAGACAGTCACAGGACTGTCCATTCCAGAGGATGCCAGGCAGGAAGACAGTCACAGGACTCTGTCCATCCCAGAGGATGCCAGGCAGGCAGGCAGACAGTCACAGGACTCTGTCCATCCCAGAGGATGCCAGGCAGGCAGGCAGACAGTCACAGGACTGTCCATTCCAGAGGATGCCAGGCAGGCAGGCAGACAGTCACAGGACTGTCCATTCCAGAGGACACCACACACACACTGATCACTGTACACCACACAAACACACACTGATCACTGTACACCACACAAACACACACTGATCACTGTACACCACACACACACTGATCCCTGTGCACCACACACACACACACTGATCACTGTACACCACACACACAGATCACTGTACACCACACACACATATCACTGTATACCACACACACACACACACACACTGATCGCTGTACACAACACACACACTGATCGCTGTACACCACACAAATACACTGATCGTTGTACACCACACTCATCGACAGAGATCGCTGTGGGGTGTCCCGGGTTAAGAGGGGTACAGATTGGCTGGGATCTGGCAGTGATAAGCCTGGCAGAGGGAGACACATTCCTATGAAAACCTAAACCTGGCAGGACATTCCTGATGGTCTGGGTGGTCTGATAGTGTTACTGTGGAGGGGCAGAGAGGGACCAACTGTTGTGTGTTCCAAGAAGAGACATCAAAGCAGCCCAGTGGAAAATGACCCGGTAGCCCAGACGGTCCCAGTCTGTCACCCACAACACACACACACACACACACACACACACACACACACACACACACACACACACACACACACACACACACACACACACACACACACACACACACACACACACACACACACACACACACACACACACACACACACACACACGTTGACAGACAGACATGCTAACTCACCTAGCGCTCTGTGACTGCACCATTCCCACACATTCTATTCTACAGCTACAGCCCAGAAAAACTGATTTTCCAGTCATAGAAACACCCTTTCCTTTATCTTGCTAGTGTGTGTGTGTGTGTGTGTGTGTGTGTGTGTGTGTGTGTGTGTGTGTGTGTGTGTGTGTGTGTGTGTGTGTGTGTGTGTGTGCGTGTGTGTGTGTGGAACTTCTCCTTGGATCTGGAATGATCCCTCTGGTGTGTCTGCGTTTCGTGGGTCTCCCTCTGGCCGTCTGTCTGTGGGGGCTCTACTTCTGCAGGCGCTCTTCATAAGGACAAACCAAAGATCTTCTCTGAATCTCTCTGAGGCCAAAACTAATACTTCCTTAACCATCCCTACACAGGCCTTCAAATAGCTTCTTCCTCTGGAGGGGTTGAATCTGAGGCAACAGTCAAGCAATGATGCATTAGGTAAGGGTCATTCACTGAGCGTGTCCAGTCCCACCAGGGGGCAGTAGAAGTTCCCAGAGGAGAGGACAGATGTAGGTGATCTGGTCTGGTGACTGCAGGCTGGTCACTCTCCCCTCACAAAATGCACCTCAGCTAACACAACACAGCTAACACACCTCAGCTACTTCTCACATCCTATAAACCTTTCTATATTCACTACATCCTTATGGCTGTCTCACTTCTTTCACTCTTCCTACCACACACACACACACACACACACACACACACACACACACACACACACACACACACACACACACACACACACACACACACACACACACACACACACACACACACACACACACACACACACACAAAAGACCCTGGGTCAACAGGGTCTTTCACAAGTCATTTCATCTCCCAATATTGTAGTATTGTAGTAAGGGATACAGGAACAAGACTGGGCTGTATATCTCTTGCGTTTATGTCACAGGTGTGACTAATTGCCTGCGCTGTCAACCAAGAGCTCCCATTGGCTAATTGATGATCATATGACTTCTGTTGTGTGTATTTAAACCCCTGTTTATTTTGTGTGTTCTAGGCAGCCACACACATTGAGTGTTTCATGGTGGATTACCGGTGGTAGACAGCATGTTGGTGAGACACACGGTAACTAAGGAGATGTTTGAGATGAACTGTGAAAGTCAATGGACTCCTGCCTCCTGGGCTGCACCACTTCCTGTCCTTTGTGTTTGGTATTTATTATTTTAAATTTTTGTTGACTAAAGAAATTTGACTCGAACTTCTAAGATGTTACCAACTAAGCTGTGTCTTATTAAATAATTCATTTTAAACTGTTGTCTGCTTTTACTTCACTTTGTCCAGTCAACCCAGATCTAAAGAACCTTTTACATCTTCCACCATTTGACATATGTGGTGTTTGTAGGAGTCGGTTCCTATGGGGGTGTAAAGTGAACTATACTTGGTGTTTCTTGACATAGAAAATCAAATGGATTTTAAAGTGGTGAAGTCCAGCCAGAACTGTTAATTTCTCAACAGTTGTGTGCTGTGAAAGTGTTTAAAACCACTGTGGTTAAGGTGGGTCGTGGGGAGGAATCTGAGTGTTTTCAGTACCTCCGTGTGTGTAGACACAATACTGGTGATTGTGTGAGTATGTCCGACCAAGCTGGGAAGACGATCTTTCCATTGGGGAGTTGCAATCAGTCCCTGGATATGGTACAGAGTGTAGTGTCTGTATACACAGTATGTGCATCATATGGTGAAATGAGCAGCAGAAAAGCATTCTGGGGAGAGAAAGCTGCAGGAGTTCCATGATTCAGGTTCCACAGCTGGGGTGTGTGTTTGGCTTTCCTCAACATTAATGACAGAGAGACAGGGAATCTGTATTATTAGGAGTTAATGGGCCAAACCAAACAAGCGTTTGGGTCCAAGAAAAGTGTTTGTAGATAATGAACCATGACAAAGAGGGAAAGGAGAGAAATCACACAGGCCTGGACCATTTAAGTAACAAGTCTAAGTGATAAAATGTGACTGATGCCCTAGTTTGAACAGTTCACTGCAGCAGACCTCGTAGCCAAACTGACTGCTAATGAACTTGATTAGCATCCATGAAAGGCTGGTGGTGAATGGGCTCTTTCATTCTACCACTCTTTCTCCCCTTGCCAAGACAAGCCCCTGGATCGCTGGGGAAATGTCAGCAGGGGGTTTTCTCTCTCGCTTTTTCTCTCCCTCTTTCTCTCTCCTTCCTTTTCTCTCACTCTCATGGGTGAAAAGAAAACACTGATTTGTGTCATTCCTGTTTATTATGTGGGACTCTGTGGCTAAATGACGATGGCAAATCAGATATGGAGAGTAGCCTATTATATTTTTTGCTTCTCTGTGTGTGTCCGTGTGTGTGCCCATTTCTGGGCGTCTCTTTGTGTGTGTGTGTTTGGCTCGTGTTGTGACCCAGAGACAAACTACCTCGGAGGGTTGTGTGTGAAGTTAAACTAAAGGATATACAGCAGATGCTTCTCTGGCCCAGTCTCACTTCCTTTCAGAGTGTTGTCATGTCTGTCTACTTCTTCTTTCCCTTCCTCTTTTCTCTACAGTGAAGAAGGCTGTTGTTGTGGAGGGAGAGACGGACGGTCAGGAGGCTAGGAGGAGTCAAGGATGTTAGCCAGGCCGTTCACACTGTTTGGACACAGTACATGGCAGCCTGTTTTGTCTGTCCTTCCATATGTCTGTCTGTCTGTCTGTTTCTATTTGATTAGAATTTGGTTACTAGACCAAATTTGGCCCCAACACGCACAGGCAGAGTGGAATAAGTTCATCAGTTTCAATACAAACACATGGTTGTGGGATCTGTATCTGTGGTCACATCTCTCAGTATCAGGGATGGGGGACTTTTCTTAGTTTTATTTAATTAACCAAAACAGTGAAAGTGTTGCAGAAGTGAAAGCATTAAATCTACAATATTTGTCTCCTCTGTCTGTCTGTCTGTCTGTCTGTCTGTCTGTCTGTCTGTCTGTCTGTCTGTCTGTCTGTCTGTCTGTCTGTCTGTCTGTCTGTCTGTCTGTCTGTGTGTCTGTCTGTGTGTCTGTCTGTGTGTCTGTCTGTGTGTCTGTCTGTCTGAAAACTTGTCCTCTGACATCACCCCTTTCTCTTTCTTTACCCCTCTACTATTTCTCATTTCATCAAAGACAAAGGCCTCTTCAGAGTTTTGTGTATAAATATCAGCTGGTGTCTGGCCTCCACCTCTCCCCATATTCGTGGCTCCTACAGTAGGGGATATGAGAGAGAGCTCCATACCACAAGATCTCACTGTCCATACAGTACAATATGTATGAAAGGGATAGGTGTCTACTCAGACTGATAAACGTAGATGAAGGACAACATTGATTTACATGTAGTGTAAACAGGTACTGCCACACTCAGCTACAGGATATGATGAGGGATGGCACTGTTAGCAAATATACCATACATCACCAAATCATTTACCATCCACCATGAGGTTGGAGAGCCCCTCAAACAGCTAGAAGATCATAAGATGAAAGAACACACTGGAATGTCCTGAACCCCTGTGTTGACTTTTGTACCGGTCAATTTAACTACAGGGATTAGGTTCTGTATCTCGTGGAAAGAAGGACTGACCTCATGTGTTATGTTATATCCATTCAATAATAATTCCTCCCATATAAGACACCTCTGGCAGCCCTCAAACCCTTTTATTTTCCTCCTCACTCGTCGCTATCAACATCTGGACGGCATATGAACGCATCAGGCTTATGACGGTAAAGAGTATAGATGTGGGGGAAGAGAGTCCATAGTATAGCCAGGGTACTGTACTGTAGATGTTGTTTAGCAGTGTTTCCATTATAGAACTACAAAGTGTTTCAACCTGCTCAAAAGCAGCAGATGGCTTTTATTAGTGTGAAAGGGACTTGGGCTGGGCAGCTTTTAGTGTAGAGTGATATATTACTATGTCTTCAATCGCAGTTTATTTTGGAGGGGGACTGTGAAGAAACTGTCCCTCCACTTCCTGTCTCTCTTCTCACTTCCTTTATGGCCTATTTCCAGTTCCACCACATCGTTCTAGAACCTCCATCTCCATAGTGATGACAGTGTGTGTGTGTGTGTGTCTTTGAAAGAGCTGTGCAGGCCATGAAAGGATTATCTGTGATGTCTGTGGTCTTCCTCTCTCCATCCCACTGCGTCCCAGCCAGCCAGGCAGGAAGCTGCTGGTATCTCCTCTCTTCCTCCTGGAGCCACAGATCTTCCCAGTCATCCATTCAACTCCTCCACTATTTTATTTTCTTTCCTCCAGGTGTGTGAGCGTATGTGTGTGCGTGCGCCTGTATGTATGTATGTATGCTAGTGTGTGTAAGTGTGTGTGTGCGTGTGTGTGAGTATGAGTCCAGCTCCAGCTATAGCTGTGCAGCATTGACCCACTTTTATGAGAACTCAATAGAGAGTGGTTGTGCAAAACAGCTTCCCGTGACAGATTTAAACCAGAAACACAGGTCTGGGACCAGGCCCTGCCAGATAGTGTCATAATATAAGATCTTTGGTGCAGGGATGTAGGAACCAGAGAATGAAACCATTAACCTGGGAAACACACAACTAACCTGGGACAGACACAACTAACCAGGGACTGACCCAGCAAATCAGGGACTAACCCAGCTAACCAGGGACTGACACAGCTAACCAGAGACTGACACAGCTAACCAGGGACTGACACAGCTAACCAGGGACTAACACAGCTAACCAGAGAGTGACACAGCTAACCAGGTAATGACACAGCTAACTAGATACTGACAAAGCTAATCAGATGCTGCCGCAAGTAACCAGGGACTGACACAGCTAACGAGGGACTGACCCAGCGAATCAGGGACTGACACAGCTAAACAGGGACTGACCCAGCTAATCAGGGTTTGACACAGCTAACCATGGACTGACACAGCTAACCAGTGACTGACACCGCTAACCAGTGACTGACACAGCTAACCAGTGACTGACACCGCTAACCAGTGACTGACACAGCTAACCTGGGACTGACAGACTGACACAGCTAACCTGGGTCTGACACAGCTAACCTGGGACTGACAGACTAACACAGCTAACCTGGGTCTGACACAGCTAACCTGGGACTGACAGACTGACACAGCTAACCTGGGGCTGACACAACTAGGGACTGACACAGCTAACCAGGGACTGATACAGCTAACCAGATACAGACACAGCTAACCAGATACGGACACAGCTAACCAGATACGGACACAGCTAACCAGGTAACGACACAGCTAACCAGGTAACGACACAGCTAACCAGGGACTGACAAAGCTAATCATATACTAACGCAAGTAACCAGGGACTGACACAGCTAACGAGGGACTGACACAGCTAATCAGGAAGCGACACAGCTAACCAGGGACTGACACAACTAACCAGGGACTGACACAGCTAACCAGAGACTGACACAGCTAACCAGGGACTGGCAAATATAACCAGCAGATTACTCATCTAACCAGGGAATAACACATTTTACCAGATACTGACACTACTAACCAGATACTCACACAGCTAACCATGCATTGATACAGCTGACCAGAGAGTAACACAGCTAACCAGATACTGACACAGCCAACCAGAGACTGACATAGCTAACCAGGAAGTGACATAGCTAACCACTGACACAGCTCAGTTCAGAAGTAGTGTACAGTATGTACCAGATGAGGTTGGTGGGAGGGTGTATAGGAGGACATGCTCATTGTAATGGCTGGAATGGAATCAATGGAACAATATCAAACACATCAAACATATGGAAATCATGTTTCACTCCGTTCCATTAATTCCATTCCAGCCATTACAATGAGCCTGTCATTCTATACCTCCTCCCACTAGCCTTCTCTGGTATGTACAGTCGTGGCCAAAAGTTTTGAGAACGTGAAAATTAATATTTGTGTCAATCTGCTGCCTCAGTGTCTTCAGGTATTTTTGTCAGATGTTACTATTGAATACTGAAGTATAATTACAAGCGTTTCATAAGTGTCAAAGGCTTTTATTGACAATTACATGAAGTTCTTTTTCAAGACCACTGCAATCCGCCCTGGCATGCTGTCAATTAACTTCTGGGCCACATCCTGACTGATGGCAGCCCATTCTTGCATAATCAATGCTTGGTGTTTGTCAGAATTTGTGGGTTTTTGTTTGTCCACCCGCCTCTTGAGGATTGAATACAAGTTCTCAATGGGATTAAGGTCTGGAGAGTTTCCTGTCCATGGACCCAAAATATCTATGTTTTGTTCTCCGAGCCACTTAGTTATCACTTTTGCCTTATGGCAAGGTGCTCCATCATGCTGGAAAATGCCTTGTTCGTCAGCAAACTGTCCCTGGATGGTTGAGAGAAGTTGCTCTCGGAGGATGTGTTGGTACCATTCTTTATTCATGGCGGTGTTCTTAGACAAAATTGTGAGTGAGCCCACTCCCTTGGCTGAGAAGCAACCCCATACATGAATGGTCTCAGGATGCTTTACTGTTGGCATGACACATGACTGATGGTAGCGGTCACCTTGTCTTCTTCAGACAAGCTTTTTTTCCGGATGCCCCAAACAATCGGAAAGGGGATTCATCAGAGAAAATGACTTTACTCCAGTCCTCAGCAGTCCAATCCCTGTACCTTTTGCAGAATATCAGTCTGTCCCTGATGTTTTTCCTGGAGAGAAGTGGCTTCTTTGCTGCCCTTCTTGACACCAGTCCATCCTCTTGACACCAGGCCATCCTCAAAGTCTTCGCCTCACTGTGCGTGCAGATGCACTCAAACCTGCCTGCTGCCATTCCTGAGCAAGCTCTGTACTGGTAGTGCCAGGATCCCGCAGCTGAATCAACTTTAGGAGACGGTCCTGGCACTTGCTGTACTTTCTTGGGCGCCCTGAAGCCTTCTTCACAACAATTGAACCGCTCTCCTTGATGTTCTTGATGATCTGATAAATGGTTGATTTCGGTGCAATCTTACCGGCAGCAATATCCTTGCTTGTGAAGTCCTTTTTGTGCAAAGCAATGATGACGGCACGTGTTTCCTTGCAGGTAACCATGATTGACAGAGGAAGAACAATGATTCCAAGCACCACCCTCTTTTGAAGCTTCCAGTCTGTTTTTCGAACTCAATCAGCATGACAGCTTGATTTCCAGTGTTGTCCTCGTCAACACTCGTACCTGTGTTAACGAGAGAATCACTGACATGATGTCAGCTGGTCCTTTTGTGGCAGGGCTGAAATGCAGTGGAAATGTTTTTGGGGGATTCAGTTCATTTGCATGGCAAAGAGGGACTTTGCAATTAATTGAAATTCATCTGATCACTCTTCATAACATTCTTGAGTATATGCAAATTGCCATCATACAAACTGAGGCAGCAGACTTAGTGGAAATGTATATTTGTGTAATTCTCAAATCTTTTGGCCACGACTGTACAGTACATCCAGTTACTTACAGGTGTCGTGTACAAAAAAGTGAAGTCATGAAAGAAAGATGGATACCTGCACCCATTCAACACCCATTCAATAGTGTGTGTGTTCTGGGTCGGGTGTATATCGCAGCCAGCCCTATTTGCCACTGCACCGAGAGAGAGTGAGAACCCTCCTAGCCAGTCTTTCTCCTCTCCTCCCTGAGGCATTTAAAATTATATTTATGGCAACCAGGAATATTACTATGCATGAAAGGGTGGGAAAATCATATTTTAAAAATTACAGGATGTTTTCTATTGGGCTCTTTAACACAGAGCTCTCCAACCCCCCTAACCCTAGTTTCCACCACTATCAGAACATTCTCCATCCAGTTGGCAGGCTGGCTCTTCCAGCTCTCTGGATCTTGGGTACAGAGCTACATCATGAAGAAGCTGCATCACCAGTTACCACAATCTGTCTGCATGTGTCGAGTAGTTTTCTGTCGGACATTCAGAGTAATGAGCAGCTCCCTTTACTGCGCCAGGTTTAACCAGGTTGATGGCGCTATTCCAGCTTCAGTCATTAACACACACACGGCTGTCAGCTTCAGTCATTAACTTCATTGGGACTGGGGGGGGGGGGGGGGGGGGGGGGGCAGAATTGAGTAGCTTGGATGAATAAGGTGCCCAGAGTAAACTGCCTGCTACCCAGGCCCAGTTGCTAATATATGCATATTATTAGTAGATTTGGATAGAGAACACGGACGTTTCTAAAACTGTTTGAATGATGTCTGTGAGTATAACATAACTCATATGGCCATCACAAACCAGAGAAAAAATCCAACCAGGAAGTGGGAAATCTGAGGTTTGTATTTTTTCATGTCATTGCCTAACGAATATACAGTGTCTATGGGGTCATATTGCACTTCCAAAGGCTTCCGCTAGATGTCAACAGTCTTTAGAACCTTGTTTGATGCTTCTACTGTGAAAGAGGGGGGAATGGGAACTGAATGAGTCAGAGGTCTGCCAGAGTGGCATGAGCTGACCACGCGCGCTCATGTGATGGGTAGCTGCGTTCCATTGCATTTCTACAGACAAATTCTCCGGTTGGAACATTATTGAAGGTTTATGTTTAAAACATCCTAAAGATTGATTCTATACTTCGTTTGGCATGTTTCTAAGGACTGTAATATGGCTTTTTGTCTGACCTTTCGCCTGGACTTGCCCTCGCTTCGTGAGTTTGGATTGTGTACTAAAAAGGAGGTATTTGGACATAAATGATGGACTTTATCGAACAAATCAAACATTTATTGTGGGACTCCTGGGAGTGCATTATGATGAAGATCATCAAAGTTAAGTGAATGTTTATAATTCGATTTCTGACTTTGTTGACTCTACAACATGGCGGATATCTGTATGGCTTGCTTTGTTGTCTGAGCGCTTTACTCAGATTATTGCAGGGTGTGCTTTTTTGGTAAAGCTTTTTGGAATCTGACACAGTGGTTGCATTAAGGAGAAGTGGATCTAAAATTCCATGCATAACACTTGTATCTCATTTACATTACATTTAAGTCATTTAGCAGACGCTCTTATCCAGAGCGACTTACAAATTGGTGCATTCACCTTATGACATCCAGTGGGACAGTCACTTATCAATAGTGCATCTAAAACTTAAGGGGGGGTGAGAGGGATTACTTATCCTATCCTAGGTATTCCTTAAAGAGGTGGGGTTTCAGGTGTCTCCGGAAGGTGGTGATTGACTCCGCTGTCCTGGCGTCGTGAGGGAGTTTGTTCCACCATTGGGGGGCCAGGGCAGCGAACAGTTTTGACTGGGCTGAGCGGGAGCTGTACTTCCTCAGTGGTAGGGAGGCGAGCAGGCCAGAGGTGGATGAACGCAGTGCCCTTGTTTGGGTGTAGGGCCTGATCAGAGCCTGGAGGTACTGAGGTGCCGTTCCCCTCACAGCTCCGTAGGCAAGCACCATGGTCTTGTAGCGGATGCGAGCTTCAACTGGAAGCCAGTGGAGAGAACGGAGGAGCGGGGTGACGTGAGAGAACTTGGGAAGGTTGAACACCAGACGGGCTGCGGCGTTCTGGATGAGTTGAAGGGGTTTAATGGCACAGGCAGGGAGCCCAGCCAACAGCGAGTTGCAGTAATCCAGACGGGAGATGACAAGTGCCTGGATTAGGACCTGCGCCGCTTCCTGTGTGAGGCAGGGTCGTACTCTGCGGATGTTGTAGAGCATGAACCTACAGGAACGGGCCACCGCCTTGATGTTGGTTGAGAACGACAGGGTGTTGTCCAGGATCACGCCAAGGTTCTTGGCGCTCTGGGAGGAGGACACAATGGAGTTGTCAACCGTGATGGCGAGATCATGGAACGGGCAGTCCTTCCCCGGGAGGAAGAGCAGCTCCGTCTTGCCGAGGTTCAGCTTGAGGTGGTGATCCGTCATCCACACTGATATGTCTGCCAGACATGCAGAGATGCGATTTGCCACCTGGTCATCAGAAGGGGGAAAGGAGAAGATTAATTGTGTGTCGTCTGCATAGCAATGATAAGAGAGACCATGTGAGGTTATGACAGAGCCAAGTGACTTGGTGTATAGCGAGAATAGGAGAGGGCCAAGAACAGAGCCCTGGGGGACACCAGTGGTGAGAGCGCGTGGTGAGGAGACAGATTCTCGCCACGCCACCTGGTAGGAGCGACCTGTCAGGTAGGACGCAATCCAAGCGTGGGCCGCGCCGGAGATGCCCAACTCGGAGAGGGTGGAGAGGAGGATCTGATGGTTCACAGTATCGAAGGCAGCCGATAGATCTAGAAGGATGAGAGCAGAGGAGAGAGAGTTAGCTTTAGCAGTGCGGAGCGCCTCCGTGATACAGAGGAGAGCAGTCTCAGTTGAATGACTAGTCTTGAAACCTGACTGATTTGGATCAAGAAGGTCATTCAGAGAGAGATAGCGGGAGAGCTGGCCAAGGACGGCACGTTCAAGAGTTTTGGAGAGAAAAGAAAGAAGGGATACTGGTCTGTAATTGTTGACATCGGAGGGATCGAGTGTAGGTTTTTTCAGAAGGGGTGCAACTCTCGCTCTCTTGAAGACGGAAGGGACGTAGCCAGCGGTCAGGGATGAGTTGATGAGCGAGGTGAGGTAAGGGAGAAGGTCTCCGGAAATGGTCTGGAGAAGAGAGGAGGGGATAGGGTCAAGCGGGCAGGTTGTTGGGCGGCCGGCCGTCACAAGACGCGAGATTTCATCTGGAGAGAGAGGGAGAAAGAGGTCAGAGCACAGGGTAGGGCAGTGTGAGCAGAACCAGCGGTGTCGTTTGACTTAGCAAACGAGGATCGGATGTCGTCGACCTTCTTTTCAAAATGGTTGACGAAGTCATCTGCAGAGGGAGGAGGGGGGGGAGGGGGCGGAGGATTCAGGAGGGAGGAGAAGGTGGCAAAGAGCTTCCTAGGGTTAGAGGCAGATGCTTGGAATTTAGCGTGGTAGAAAGTGGCTTTAGCAGCAGAGACAGAGGAGGAAAATGTAGAGAGGAGGGAGTGAAAGGATGCCAGGTCCGCAGGGAGGCGAGTTTTCCTCCATTTCCGCTCGGCTGCCCGGAGCCCTGTTCTGTGAGCTCTTTTAGCAATGTTTATTATGAGTATGTCTGTAAATTGATGTGGCTCTCTGCAAAATCACTGGATGTTTTGGAACTACTGAACGTAACATGCCAATGTAAATTGAGATTTTTGGATATAAATATGAACTTTATCGAACAAAACATACATGTATTGTGTAACATGAAGTCCTATGAGTGTCATCTGATGAAGATCATCAAAGGTTAGTGATTATTTTTATCTATA
This sequence comes from Oncorhynchus gorbuscha, assembly GCF_021184085.1. Classification (NCBI taxonomy): domain Eukaryota; kingdom Metazoa; phylum Chordata; class Actinopteri; order Salmoniformes; family Salmonidae; genus Oncorhynchus; species Oncorhynchus gorbuscha. Next base: position 87,295,342 of record NC_060182.1, read on the forward strand.
TTTCTGCTTTTTGTGACTCCTCTCTTTGGCCTGAAAAATGGCTGTTTTTTGTGACAAGGTACTGACCTAATGTAAGGGTTTTCCTCCTCTTCATCAGAAGAGGAGAGGCGAGAAGGATCGGAGGACCAATATGCGGCATGGTAAGTGTCCATGGTTCTTTTAATAAGAAAATCTCAACATGAACACAACTGATACAAAAACAATAAACGTGAAACGAACGAAAAATGAAACAGTACTGTGTGGTGAAAAACATGGAAACAAACACACACAAACAAACAGTAAAACCCAGGCTACCTAAGTATGATTCTCAATCAGAGACAACTAATGACACCTGCCTCTGATTGAGAACCATACTAGGCCGAAACATAGAGATCCCCAAATCATAGAAAAACAAACAGACTACCCACTCCAACTCACGCCCTGACCATACTAAATTATGACAAAATAAAGGAAATAAAGGTCAGAACATGACACCTAACATAATCGTTTGGCGTGCTTTCGTCGTAAAACCTTTTTGAAACCGGACACTGTGGCTGGATTTACATCAAGTGTATCTTTAAAATGGTGTGAAATACTTGTATGTTTGAGGAATTTTAATTATGGGATTTCTGTTGTTTTGAATTTGGTGCCCTGCACTTTCACTGGCTGTTGTTGAGGTGGGACGCTACCATCCCGAATATCCCAGAGAGATTAACACATACACGGCTGCCAGCGTCAGTCATTAGGACACACTCATAATTACCCTTTCCAGCTACTGATTTCTTGGGCTCAGTGCTAGTGAATGACACTCAACCTGTCTTCATCATAAGGGAGGTTTCTGAGTAAAAGGTGAACAAGGTGATTAGCTCACTAAAGAACTCTAAAGCCAAAGATGTGTTTGGGATGGACTCTACCTTTCTTAAAAACTACAAAGAGTCACTCATTGGCCCCATTACTAAGGTCACCAACACATCTATTGGTCTCGGTGTGTTTCCAAGGGTATGGAAGTCGGCCATAATAACGGCCATCTTTAAATCAGGCGACCCTGCTGACGTGAGTAACTACAGGCCCATTAGTATACTACCTGTGGTGTCAAAGCTTGTTGAAAAGTGTGTAGCAGAACAACTGATTGCCCACCTCAACAACAGCCCCTTCACATTACACTCCATGCAGTTTGGCTTCAGAGCGAAACACTCCACAGAAACGGCCAACTGCTTTCTTCTGGAAAATGTGAAGTCCAAGATGGACAAAGGGGGTGCTGTTGGGGCTGTGTTTCTGGACCTAAGGAAGGCTTTTGATACTGTTAACCATGAGATTCTCATCACAAAATTGTCCAAGTTCAACTTTTCCCCTGATGCCTTGAGATGGATGAAATCATACCTTGAAGGCAGAACTCAGTGTGTCAGAGTGAGCAACGAGCTGTCGCCCACTCGTAGCTATGATGTGGGCGTGCCCCAAGGGTCAATACTGGGGCCCCTCCTGTTCAGCCTGTACATTAATGATCTGCCTTCTGTCTGTACTGGGTCTGAAGTTCAAATGTATGCAGATGATACAGTGATATATGTGCATGCAAAGAGCAAACAACAAGCTGCACAAGAACTCACTACTGTAATGGTCCAGGTTACAAAGTGGCTCAGTGACTCGTGTTTGCATCTCAATGTGAAAAAAACTGTTTGCATGTTCTTCACAAAGAGGGCAACAGATGCTACTGAGCCAGATGTCTATGTGTCAGGGGAGAAGCTCCAGGTGGTATCCGATTTTAAGTACCTTGGCATCATACTTGATTCCAACCTCTCGTTTAAAAAGCATGTGAAAAAGGTAATTCAAATAACCAAATTCAACCTAGCTAATTTCCGATTTATACGAAATTGTTTGACTACAGAGGTAGCAAAACTGTACTTCAATTCTATGATACTCCCCCACTTAACATACTGCTTGACTAGTTGGGCCCAAGCTTGCTGTACAACATTAAAACCTATTCAGTCTGTCTACAAACAGGCTCTCAAAGTACTTGATAGGAAGCCCAATAGCCATCATCATTGTCACATCCTTAGAAAGCATGAGCTCTTGAGTTGGGAAAATCTTGTGCAATACACCGACGCATGTCTTGTATTCAAGATCCTAAATGGCCTGGCTCCCCCTCCACTCAATATTTTTGTTAAACAGAAAACCCAGACATATGGCAGCAGATCCACAAGGTCTGCCATGAGAGGTGACTGTATAGTTCCCCTAAGGAAAAGCACCTTTAGTAAATCTGCATTCTCTGTGAGAGCTTCCCATGTCTGGAATACACTGCCATCAGACACACATAACTGCACCACATATCACACTTTCACAAAACGCTTGAAGACCTGGCTAAAGGTCAATCAGATTTGTGAACATGGTCCCTAGCTGTGTGTTGCCGCTTTCCATGTCTGTAACTTGTGAGGTGTGGAAACACTTTGTTGCTTTTATGAATTTTGTTTTGCTGCTTTTTGTTCTATGTTGCTCTGTCTGTATGCTATGTCTTGCTTGTCCTATGTTGCTATGTCTTGCTTGTTCTATGGTGCTATTGTCTATATTGTAATTGTTTTTAATAACCTGCCCAGGGACTGCGGTTGAAAATTAGCCGGCTGGCTAAAACCGGCACTTTTACTGAAACGTTGATTAATGTGCACTGTCCCTGTAAAAATAAAATAAACTAAACTAAAACTAAAACTAAAACTAAACTAAAAAACACAAAGCTGAATCATCTGCTGGGTACTTTACCCTATTCTGTTCTGCCCCTTGCACTGAACTGAAGAGCCTCCATGCCCCAAGAGCACCACCACCTCTATACCCCCCACTATCACCACTACCATATCCCCACCAACCTCCCATAGCAACCATTCCCAGACTGCTCTTTTAGTGGCATCTTGTCACCATGGTAATGTCTCGCCAGATTGTACCAAGAGAACTAGAGGAGACCTGTCCCTGCCACTATTGGCATGCACTGCACTTTTTCTAGTAGTCCTGCCCCCCACCCCCACACACACACTACATCTGTGAAGTGAGGGAGGGAGGTTTATTGTCTGCCGTAGAGACTGACATGTCATGTTGATGACGACAGCATGGAATACCTAGGAGTCTGGTTAGACTGTAAACGCTCCTTCCAGACTCACATTAAACATCTCCAATACAGAGTTATATCTAGCATCGGCTTCCTATTTCGCAACAAATCCTCCTTCACTCATGCTGCCAAACATACCCTCGTAAAACTGACCATCCTACACATTCTTGACTTCGGCAATGTCACTTACAAAATAACCTCCAACACTCTACTCAGAAAATTGGATGTAGCCTATCACAGTGCCATCCGTTTTGTAACCAAAGCCCAATATACTACCCACCACTGCGACCTGTATGCTCTCGTTGGCTGGCCCTCACTTCATATTCGTCGCCAAACCCACTGACTCCAGATCATCTATAAGTCTTTGCTAGGTAAAGCTCTGCCTAATCTCAGCTCACAGGTCACCATAACAACACCCACCCGTAGCACGAGCTCCAGCAGGTATATTTCACTGGTGATCCTCAAAGCCAAAACCTTTGGCCACCTTTCCTTACAGTTCTCTGCTGCCAATGACTGGAACAAATTGCAAAAATCACTGAAGCTGGAGACTTATATCTCCCTCTTTAACTTTAAACATCAGCTGTCAGAGCAGCTTACTGATCACTGTACCTTTACACAACCCATCTGTAAATATGCTCTTTTTCACCGCAATATCTCTACTTGCACATCAACATCTGCATATCTATCACTCCAGTGTTAATTATTGCCTTACATCCCTAATCTTGCTACATTTGCACACACTGTACATAGACTAGTTCTATTGTGTTATTGACTGTACGTTTGTCTATGTGTAACTCTGTGTCACTGTTTTTGTTGGACTGCTTTGCGTTATCTTGGCCAGGTCGCAGTTGTAAATGAGAACTTGTTCTCAACTGGCCTACCTGGTTAAATATAGGTGAAATAAAAAAATGGAGAGTGAAAAGGGACTTGCATAGAGTTTTAGATCCAAGGGGCCTAATTCACTGTGTGTGACAAGCCAGGCAGAAGTCCTGCGGTGCCAGACTAACTGGCTGACAATAACAACACTGTGTCTGGAGATGGTGAGGGGAGAGGAGGAGAGGACGGGATAGGGGAGGAGAGGAGGAGAGGACGGGATAGGGGAGGAGAGGAGGAGAGGACGGGATAGGGGAGGAGAGAAGGAGAGGAGGGGAGGAGAGAAGGAGAGGGGGAGGAGAGGAGGAGAGAGGGGAGGGAGGGGAGGGTTAGAAAAGGGAAGGGGAGAGGGAAGGAGGGGGGATGGGATGAGAGGGTATGCTTTACAAATTGATGGAAAGTGGTGTTGGGGGAAAAACATACGACATTATAAAATCCATGTACACAAACAACAAGTGTGCTGTTATAATTGGCAAAAAAACACACACATTTCTTTCCACAGGGCCGTGGGGTGAGACAGGGATGCAGCTTAAGCCCCACCTTCTTCAACATATATATCAACGAATTGGTGAGGGCACTAGAAGAGTCTGCAGCACCGGCCTCACCCTACTAGAATCTGAAGTCAAATGTCTACTGTTTGCTGATGATCTGGTGCTTCTGTCACCAACCAAGGAGGGCTTACAGCAGCACCTAGATATTCTGCACAGATTCTGTCAGACCTGGGCCCTGACAGTAAATCTCAGTAAGACCAAAATAATGGTGTTCCAAAACAAGGCAGTTAACCCATTGTCATTGAAAATAGGCAGTCATTGAAAATAAGAATTTGTTCTTAACTGACTTGCCAAGTTAAATAAAGGTAAAATAAATCAAATGAAAAATGTAAAAGGTCCAGTTCCCAGGACCACAAATACAAATTCCATCTAGACACCATTGCCCTAGAGCACACAAAAAACGATGCATACATCTGTCTAAACATCAGCGCCACAGGTAACTTCCACAAAGCTGTGAACAATCTGAGAGACAAGGCAAGAAGGGCCTTCTATGCCATCAAAAGGAACATACAATTTGACATATCAATTTGGATCTGGCTAAAAATACTTTCATCAGTTATAGAACCCATTGCCTTTTATGGTTGTGAGGTCTGGGATCCGCTCACCAACCAAGAATTCACAAAAATGGGACAATCACCAAATTGATGCTCTCCATGCAGAATTTTGCAAAAATATCCTCTGCATACAACGTAAAACACCAAATGATGCAGAGCATAATTAAGCCGATACCTGCTAATGATCAAAATCCAGAAAAGAGCCATTACATTTTACAACCACCTAAAAGGAAGCGATTCCCAAAACTTCCATAACAAAGCCATCACCAACAGAGAGATGGACCTGGAAAAGGGACCCCTAAGCAAGCTGGCCCTGGGGCTCTGTTCACAAACACAAACAGACCCCACAGAGCCCCAGGACAGCAACACAATTAGACCCAACCAAGTCATGAGAAAACAAAAAGATAATGACTTGACACATTGGAAAGAAATAACAAAAGAACAGAGCAAACTACGATGCTATTTGCCCCTAAACAGGGAGTACACAGTGGCAGAATACCTGATCACTCTGACTGACCCAACCATAAGGAAAGCTTTGACTATGTACAGACTCAGTGAGCATAGCCTTGCTATTGAGAAAGGTTGCCCGGAGGCAGACCTGGCTCTCAAGAGACGACAGGCTATGTGCACACTGCCCATAAAATGAGGTGGAAACTGAGCTGCACTTCCTAACCTCCTGCCCAATGTATGACCATATTAGATACACATATTTCCCTCAGATTACACAGACCCACAAAGAATTAAAAAACAAATCCAATTTTGATAAACTTCTATATCTTTTGGGTGAAATACCAGTGTGCCATCACAGCAGCAAGATTTGTGACCTGTTGCCACAAGAAAAGGGCAACCAGTGAAGAACAAACACCATTGTAAATACAACTCATATTTATACATTTTTCCATTTTTTTCTTCCTTTAAGTATTTGCACATCGTATAGTATCGTATAGTATAGTATATAGACATAATATGTTATTTGAAATGTGTTTATTCTTTTAGAACTATTTACTGTTCACGTTTTATTGTTTATTTCACTTTTGTTTATCCATTTCACTTGCTTTGGAAAAGTTAACATATGTTTCCCATTTCAATAAAGCCCCTTGAATTTAATTGGGAGAGGGGATAAGTGGTGGGGAGAGGAGAGTAGGGCAGGAGAGGAGAGGAGAGAGTAGAGTAGGGTAGGAGAGGAGAGGAGAGAGTAGAGTAGGGCAGGAGAGGATGGGAGGAGAGGGGAGAAGAGCGTAGGGCTGGAGAGGAGAGAGTAGAGTAGGGCAGGAGAGGATGGGAGGAGAGGGGAGAAGAGAGTAGGGCAGGAGAGAGTAGAGTAGGGCAGGAGAGGAAGGGAGGAGAGGGGAGAAGAGCGTAGGGCAGGAGAGGAGAGGAGAGAGTAGAGTAGGGCAGGAGAGGATGGGAGGAGAGGGGAGAAGAGAGTAGGGCAGGAGAGAGTAGAGTAGGGCAGGAGAGGATGGGAGGAGAGGGGAGAAGAGCGTAGGGCAGGAGAGGAGAGGAGAGGAGAGAGTAGAGTAGGGCAGGAGAGGATGGGAGGAGAGGGGAGAAGAGAGAGTAGAGTAGGGCAGGAGAGGATGGGAGGAGAGGGGAAAAGAGAGAGTAGAGTAGGGCAGGAGAGGATGGGAGGAGAGGGGAGAAGAGAGTAGGGCTGGAGAGGAGAGAGTAGAGTAGGGCAGGAGAGGATGGGAGGAGAGGGGAGAAGAGAGTAGGGCAGGAGAGAGTAGAGTAGGGCAGGAGAGGATGGGAGGAGAGGGGAGAAGAGCGTAGGGCAGGAGAGGAGAGGAGAGAGTAGAGTAGGGCAGGAGAGGATGGGAGGATAGGAGAGAGTAGAGGAGAGGAGAGAGTAGAGTAGTGCAGGAGAGGATGGGAGGAGAGGGGAGAAGAGCGTAGGGCAGGAGAGGAGAGAGTAGAGTAGGGCAGGAGAGGATGGGAGGAGAGGGGAGAAGAGAGTAGGAGAGGAGAGAGTAGAGTAGGGCAGGAGAGGATGGGAGGAGTGGGGAGAAGAGAGAGTAGAGTAGGGCAGGAGAGGATGGGATGAGAGGGGAGAAGAGAAGAGAGAGTAGAGTAGGGCAGGAGATGAAGGGATGAGAGTGGAGAAGAGAGAGTAGAGTAGGGCAGGAGAGGATGGGAGGAGAGGGGAGAAGAGAGAGTAGAGTAGGGCAGAAGAGGATGGGAGGAGAGGAGAGGAGAGAGTAGAGTAGGGCAGGAGAGGATGGGAGGAGAGGGGAGAAGAGAGAGTAGAGTAGGGCAGGAGAGGATGGGAGGAGAGGGGAGAAGAGAGAGGAGAGGATGGGAGGAGTGGGGAGAAGAGAGAGTAGAGTAGGGCAGGAGAGGATGGGAGGAGTGGGGAGAAGAGAGAGTAGAGTAGGGCAGGAGAGGATGGGAGGAGTGGGGAGAAGAGAGAGTAGAGTAGGGCAGGAGAGGATGGGAGGAGAGGAGAGGAGAGAGAGGAGAGTAGGGCAGGAGAGGATGGGAGGAGAGGGGAGAAGAGATGAAAACAGAACAGAAGAGAAGAGAGGGAGAGGCAGGCTTTATGGTCTGATGTTTTTTAATGACCCATTTTACTAGGGCTCTTTAAACAGTTCCTTTTACCTCCCCCCTCTGTATTGCATTGTGTTTTGGACATCTATGCTGTTAAAAGTAATTCTAATTTTGCAAACTTTAATAATATTTAACATCACCTTCCAGACATTTTTATTTTTACAAAGGCTGAGATAAGTAGCAATGGCAATGTGTGACTGATATAAAAATGTTACAAGAAGAAAACAAAACAACAAAAAGTATTTATGCTATAAATGAACGTTCAGCAACCATAGAAACAAACAGACTGCCTGTAGAGTGGCTGGCGACAGATTTGTTTTGTGGAGTCAGTGTGTCAAAACAGTTAGTTTAGCATGGATATCTGAGTTTCTGGCCAAACAGATAGTTATCTACACATCGTGTGTGTGTGTGTCTCCTATTGATAACCTGGCTGGGAGAGAGATGGTGGTGGGGGGGAGCTGTGTGTGGTGAGATTTGTCCTGGATTATCAGGCTGTGAGAAGATGGATAAAGAGGGAGAGAGGACGAAAGAGAGAGGGATGAAAGCTGTGTGTGGTGGGGGAGAGTTGCTACAGCTCAGGGATGGTATGCTGTAGACAGCTGGACTCGCGTGTCTAATTTCCCCTCACACAAAGGCTGAAATTTCATAGCCCCTGAAAATTGAGGCTAATAAACGATTTGGCTCTAAAAAAGAACCTCTATGCGGTTTCCCGCCCTTGTCCTTGTTTTTCTTCTCCCCATTCCTCCATCTACTTTAACAGAAATCCATAACACTGCAACTTTTGGGTATATAACACTGTCTGCTATTATAGATATGAATTGTGATTATGTAAAACATATTTCACTCCAAACATAGTTTGGAAATGAAATTCACTCCATCCACAAGGTTGATATTATGTTTGAACTTTCCCTTCACACGGCTTGTATATTATGTTGAATGAGCAGTTGGGCAGCACAGCCTTTCTGGGTGCTGTGTGTCCTTCACGTGGTTGGGGTCAAAGCCATGGACAAACTTTGTCTAATGTCTAATTCTAGACATTCAGTTACAAAGCAATATTTAAATATTTCCCATGTAATGTTAATGGGGAGGTAACATGGCTGCCATCAAATTTAGAAGTGTCATGTAAATGATTCATAATGCTCATTCTATCTAGACATTATATTCCCAATGTAATGTCAAGGGGGGGGGGCTAACATGGATTGTTGTAGTGTCATGTAAATGTGTCTCTCTAAATACAGGGCTCTGTTTGGGTTTATTTTCTGACTTCACCATTGTTTAATCTGACCGAGGGTCAGTCTTTCTGGAGGGAAGTGTTGGGAGGAAGTGAAAGGTGCTGACAGGACAGTAGTTAGGCTTAACCCCCTGGCTGGCAGGATGACGCACGCCTGCCCGCAAACACGCCCACGCCCGCCCGCCCGCCCGCCCGCCCGCCCGCCCGCCCGCACGCACGCACGCACGCACGCACGCACGCACGCTCGCACGCACGCACGCACACACACACACACACACACACACACACACACACACACACACACAGAGGGAGAGAGAGAATAGTTGGTGTGGCCTGACTTGGGAGGTGTGGGGTTGTAGAGGTGACCCAGCAGACCGTGAACATTCCCAGAACATTATCTAAGATTCCCATTAAGTTCAAATGAGAGTTTTATCTAACATTAGGGTGATAACATCCCAAAAACAACAAATACAGCAGAACATTCCCCAAAAGTTCTCATTAGGTTTCCAGGTAATGTAATAACACAATAAACTAGTAATGTTTTCACAGCAAGACAAAATTGGTTCTGTGAAAGTTCCCAGGACATTCGTTACGTCTCGGCAAATGTTCTCATAACACAAAAACTGTCCAGTCGTGGCGATGAAAAAAAATTCATGTTTGTATTAAACATTTGTCTGATGTTGCAAAAACGTTCCTATAAGACACATGTTAAACTCATTCCACGGAGGGCCGAGGGTCTGTGGGTTTTCGCTCCTCCCTTGTAGATGATTAATGAATTAAGGTCACTGATTAGTAAGGAACTCTCCTCACCTGGCTGTCTAGGTCTTAATTGAAAGGAAAAACCGGTAGACACTAGGCCCGCCATGGAATGAGTTTGACAGCCCTGCTAAGATATTTAATCTGATCTGTAAAGCTCCCACAATGTTTCATTATGTTGTGGGTCTGGTGAGAACAATGTGGGGACATCATATTCCCAAAACACAAACTGTCCAGTTGTGCTGATGATTCTACTGAAAAAAGCCGCCGCAGCTACCCCCGCCCCCACACTGATTCACTGTCATAGGATGCCACCTTTGCAACAAGTCTGTTCTCCAAATATCTGCCCTGCTAGAGCTGCCCCGTAAACTGTAAGTGCTGAGCAACAACGGCTCAGCCGCGAAATGGTGGGCCACACGAGCTCACAGAATGGGACCATCGAGTGCTGAAGTGTGTAAAAGTTGTCGGCCCTCGGTTGCAACACTCACTACTGAGTTCCAAACTGCCTCTAGAAGCAACATCAGCACAATAACTGTTCATTGGGAGCTTCATGAAATGGGTTTCCATGGCCGAGCAGCCTAACACAAGCCTAAGATCACCATACGCAATGCCAAGAGTCGGCTGGAGTGGTGTAAAGCTCGGCGCTATTGGACTCTGGAGCAGTTGAGTGATGAATCACGCTTCACCATCTGGCAGTCCGACGAACAAATCTTGGTTTGGTGGATGCCAGGAGAACGCTACCTGCCCAAATCCATAGTGCCAACTGTAAAGTTTGGTGGAGGAGGAATAATGGTCTGGGGCTGTTTTCATGTTTCGGGCCAGGGCCCTTTGTTACAGTGAAGGGAAATCTTAACTCTACACAATGACATTCTAGAGGATTCTATGCTGCCAACTTTGTGGTAAGAGTTTGGGGAATGCCCTTTCCTGTTTCAGCATGCCAATGCCCTTGTGCACAAAGCGAGGTCCATACAGAAATGGTTAATCGACATTGGTGTGGAAGAACTTGACTGGCCTGCACAGAGCCTTGTGCTTCTACACCTGCATTGCTTGCTGTTTGGGGTTTTAGGCTGGGTTTTGGTACAGCACTTTGAGATATCAGCTGATGAACGAAGGGCTATATAAATACATTTGATTTGATTTGAGCTCAACCCCACCTTTGGGATGAATTGGAAAGGCAGACTCTGAGCCAGGCCTAATTGCCCAACATCAGTACCCAACCTCATTAATGCTCTTCTGGCTGAACGGAAGCTTGTCCCCACAGCAATGTTCCAACATCTAGTGGAAAGCCTTCCCAGAAGAGTGGATGTTGTTATAGCAGCAAAGTATAGATAGATAGATAGATAGATAGATAGATAGATAGATAGATAGATAGATAGATAGACAGACAGACAGACAGACAGACAGACAGACAGACAGACAGACAGACAGACAGACAGACAGACAGACAGACAGACAGACAGACAGACAGACAGACAGACAGACAGACAGACAGACAGACAGACAGACAGACAGACAGACAGACAGACAGACAGACAGACAGACAGACAGACAGACAGACAGACAGACAGACAGACAGACAGACAGACTCAGAATACTCCTCAGAGTGAAACATGTCTGCTAGGTCAGCATCAAGGACAGGAAAAAAAACAGTGCTGATGTCACTAGTAGCCTCACTCTCTCTTCTGTGATGAATGGAAGGTATGTATTCTCTGTGGCTTCCCTGGTTCTCTCTTAGAGCCCTTTAGCAGCTGAACAAACAACTCAGCCTCCCCTCACCTCAAACACATGCAGCCCGATATCCCAGCCTTCCCTTCGCTCAGCCCCACTACCCAACATCAACCTGTGTTCCAAAGCACTATACCTCAGCCCCACTACCCAGCATCAACCTGTGTTCCCCCAGAATTATACCTCAGCCCCACTACCCAGCATCAACCTGTGTTCCCCAGAACTATACCTCAGCCTCACTACTCAGCATCAACCTGTGCTTCCCAGAACTATACCTCAGCCTCACTACTCAGCATCAACCTGTGTTCCCCAGAACTATACCTCAGCCTCACTACTCAGCATCAACCTGTGTTCCCCCAGAATTATACCTCAGCCCCACTACCCAGCATCAACCTGTGTTCCCCCAGAATTATACCTCAGCCCCACTACTCAGCATCAACCTGTGTTCCCCCAGAATTATACCTCAGCCTCACTACCCAGCATCAACCTGTGTTCCCCAGAACTATACCTCAGCCCCACTACTCAGCATCAACCTGTGTTCCCCCAGAATTATACCTCAGCCTCACTACTCAGCATCAACCTGTGTTCCCCAGAACTATACCTCAGCCCCACTACTCAGCATCAACCTGTGTTCCCCCAGAATTATACCTCAGCCCCACTACCCAGCATCAACCTGTGTTCCCCAGAACTATACCTCAGCCTCACTACTCAGCATCAACCTGTGCTTCCCAGAACTATACCTCAGCCCCACTACCCAGCATCAACCTGTGTTCCCCAGAACTATACCTCAGCCTCACTACTCAGCATCAACCTGTGCTTCCCAGAACTATACCTCAGCCCCACTACCCAGCATCAACCTGTGTTCCCCAGAACTATACTTCAGCCCCACTACTCAGCATCAACCTGTGTTCCCCAGAATTATACCTCAGCCCCACTACCCAGCATCAACCTGTGCTTCCCAGAATTATACCTCAGCCCCACTACTCAGCATCAACCTGTGTCCCCCAGAACTATACCTCAGCCTCACTACTCAGCATCAACCTGTGTCCCCCAGAACTATACCTCAGCCTCACTACTCAGCATCAACCTGTGTTCCCCAGAACTATACCTCAGCCCCACTACTCAGCATCAACCTGTGTCCCCCAGAACTATACCTCAGCCCCACTACTCAGCATCAACCTGTGTCCCCCAGAACTATACCTCAGCCCCACTACTCAGCATCAACCTGTGTCCCCCAGAACTATACCTCAGCCCCACTACTCAGCATCAACCTGTGTCCCCCAGAACTATACCTCAGCCCCACTACTCAGCATCAACCTGTGTCCCCCAGAACTATACCTCAGCCCCACTACTCAGCATCAACCTGTGTTCCCCCAGAACTATACCTCAGCCCCACTACTCAGCATCAACCTGTGTTCCCCAGAACTATACCTCAGCCCCACTACTCAGCATCAACCTGTGTTCCCCAGAACTATACCTCTGCCTCACTACTCAGCATCAACCTGTGTTCCCCCAGAACTATACCTCAGCCCCACTACTCAGCATCAACCTGTGTTCCCCAGAACTATACCTCTGCCTCACTACTCAGCATCAACCTGTGTCCCCCAGAACTATACCTCAGCCCCACTACTCAGCATCAACCTGTGTTCCCCCAGAACTATACCTCAGCCCCACTACTCAGCATCAACCTGTGTTCCCCAGAACTATACCTCTGCCTCACTACTCAGCATCAACCTGTGTTCCCCCAGAACTATACCTCAGCCCCACTACTCAGCATCAACCTGTGTTCCCAGAACTATACCTTAGCCCCACTACTCAGCATCAACCTGTGTTCCCAGAACTATACCTCAGCCCCACTACTCAGCATCAACCTGTGTTCCCCCAGAACTATACCTCAGCCCCACTACTCAGCATCAACCTGTGTTCCCCCAGAACTATACCTCAGCCCCACTACTCAGCATCAACCTGTGTTCCCCCAGAACTATACCTCAGCCCCACTACTCAGCATCAACCTGTGTTGCCCCAGAACTATACCTCAGCCCCACTACTCAGCATCAACCTGTGTTCCCCCAGAACTATACCTCAGCCCCACTACTCAGCATCAACCTGTGTTCCCAGAACTATACCTTAGCCCCACTACTCAGCATCAACCTGTGTTCCCAGAACTATACCTCAGCCCCACTACTCAGCATCAACCTGTGTTCCCCCAGAACTATACCTCAGCCCCACTACTCAGCATCAACCTGTGTTCCCCCAGAACTATACCTCAGCCCCACTACTCAGCATCAACCTGTGTTCCCCCAGAACTATACCTCAGCCCCACTACTCAGCATCAACCTGTGTTCCCCCAGAACTATACCTCAGCCCCACTACTCAGCATCAACCTGTGTTCCCCAGAACTATACCTCAGCCCCACTACTCAGCATCAACCTGTGTTCCCCCAGAACTATACCTCAGCCCCACTACTCAGCATCAACCTGTGTTCCCCAGAACTATACCTCAGCCCCACTACTCAGCATCAACCTGTGTTCCCCAGAACTATACCTCAGCCCCACTACTCAGCATCAATCTGTGTTCCCCAGAACTATACCTCAGCCCCACTACTCAGCATCAACCTGTGTTCCCCAGAACTATACCTCAGCCCCACTACTCAGCATCAACCTGTGTTCCCCCAGAACTATACCTTAGCTCCAGTCTTCCAGCTCCAGTCTTTCAGCTCCAATCACTGCCCTCTACCCCAGCCTCAGTATTGTAAGGTCTGGTGGGGAGGATAGGATATGGTAACTGGGGAGTATTGTACGGCCTGGTGGGGAGGATAGGATATGGTAACTGGGGAGTATTGTACGGCCTGGTGGGGAGGATAGGATATGGTAACTGGGGAGTATTGTACGGCCTGGTGGGGAGGATAGGATATGGTAACTGGGGAGTATTGTACGGCCTGGTGGGGAGGATAGGATATGGTAACTGGGGAGTATTGTAAGGTCTGGTGGGGAGGATAGGATATGGTAACTGGGGAGTATTGTACGGCCTGGTGGGGAGGATAGGACAGGGTAGCTGGTGAGTATGATAGGTCTAGTGGCTGGGGAGGTGGTCTGGTGGTCAGGTCAGGAAATGTAGAGTGTAGTTCTTGTGTGTAGTTCTTTTCATCCATACCATAGTCACAGTTGGTCTCTGGGTTTTGTGGTAGGAAGAAGTAAGCAGTGCAGATCTAAGGCATTGTTCATGAAGAGTCGAGACGGAAAGAGAGAATTGGCAAGATGGATATGTGAAGAGAGAGAGAGGGAGACAGAGAGGGAGAGAAGAGGGATGGATGGATGGATGAAGGGAGTCGAAGGAGAGGGGGAGGATATGGATGAATGGATAACAAGAAGCAGATGGAGGGTGCGGTTGAGAAGACAGTCGGTCTGTGACACAGGTTCTGCTCTTCAGGTGCATTGTGGGTCTGGGCTGGATGTTCCCAGAATGCTGTGGTTCTGTGGTGAGGCTGTGGCCTCAGTCCTCATTCCTCAGTCATGTGATAAGGAGTACAGGCGTGTGTGTGTGTGTAGCTAGTGGGAAATGATGCTAAATGAACACACAGTCGAGCGCTGGAGGCTTGGCAGCTCCTTAAAACCATCTTCAGGCGACACACACCAGCAGCAGCAGCCAGAACATTCCTCACACATCTGGCCCTGCTGAAGTCCCCTCTCTCTCTCTCACTCTCGTTTTCCCCTCTCTCTCTCGCCCTCTCGCTCTTCCACTACCAACCCCTTAATAACCCACAACCCTCCATTTCTCTTATCATCTCCCTCCACTAAAATCATTAAAATGTGCGGCTCTGAATACATCATTTTCAGTCCTGATTTAGGAGGAACAAGGCATGTTGTGTCCATAGCAACATGCTATCCAAAAACGTTACATTAAGTCAGCGTGATTGAAATGTAAAGGCAACGTTCCCGCTTTCCCCATCAACATGGTCGAGGCATTCGTTGGAACTTGGAAGATGACTTCCAGTGAGAATTTTGATGAATGTTGACGGGTAGCCTATCCTGCATTCACTGTAAACACTGCAGTTGTCGGCCCAATCGGAAATGACCTTTTAATTTATATCGCAGAATCTGTAACTTTAAGCTTGACAGATTGAATAGAGGCCTAACACATGGTTGTGTGGGAGTCTGGTGATGGGGTTTGGGGGAGAGGTCAAAGAGCAATGGCTGGTTACGAGAGCAATGTTTCGAGCACCTGCCCTGGCCCTAAACAGGAAATGAGAGCGCAAGAGCAGGAAGTGAACCGGGAGTAAGTGCGCATGTGGCTTCATACAGGAAGTAAGGGCACATGCGAGGGGGCAGGCATGGAGGAAGTGTCTTTGGAGCTGTTTCCTGCCAGGAAGAAGCTATTGTTATAAACTGCTAGACTGTTGTTTCTTAAAGGAGTATTTACTCCTGCTTTGTCTGTCATCTCCCTCCCACCTTCACACCACTGGCAGTCTGCCCTGTGGTGTCTTAAAGCTCTACTTGTATTTCATGTTAGTGCCTTACTTTCACACTCAGGAAAGTAATATTGTGACACTGGACTTCTCTCTGTCTGACTGAAAGTGTTTAAAAGCTTTTTGCATGGGCATTCATCGGATCTCCTCGTGAGGATTCACATGAGAGGATTCTTGCTCTTTCTCACTCTCTCTAGATCTCTCTCTCTCTTTCTTTCTCTCTCTCTCTCTTTCTCTTGCTCCCCCTCTCTCTCTCTCTCTCTCTCTCTCTCTCTCTCTCTCTCTCTCTCTCTCTCTCTCTCTCTCTCTCTCTCTCTCTCTCTCTCTCTCTCTCTCTCTCTCTCTGTCTCTCTCTCTCTAGCTATCTCTGTCTCTCTCTCTCTTTTTCTCTCACTCCCTTTCTTTCTCTCTCTCTCAATCTCTCTCAATCTCTCTCTCTCTCACTACCCTTTACATTTTTTTCAATTCGCTTTATTGGCATGCCGTAACAATGTACATTTTGCCTAAGCTTATTTAGGATATTTACAATATAAAAACAAATAAAATTAGAATCAAATTGTCAATGGGACAACAGTAACAACAATAACCACGTGTCAAAATAACCATACATTCAACAATAACAATAAGTATACAGTAGAGGACATGTGCAGGTTGATTGGTCTGTCAGACACTATCCTATATCTTATGGCAGGCAGCAATGTAGTGCGCTGCCAACCCACAACTCTCTGCGTCCTCCCCCAACAGGACGGGTAGCCTATCCTCATCAGAGAGGTCTTTGAAACCTTGAATAAGGGTTTCAAATTTGGGAAAATTACACTCTCTAATTGTTTATTTTAGACATTTTGTCAGGAAATGCAGCTCCGTCTCAGGTTCTGCTGTTGTGCAGTGGTTGCACAGCCTTTCCTCTACAGGGAGCCAGGTTTTCCTGTGTCTACCCTTCTCATTGGCATGGCTGTGCTCACTGAACCTGTACTTTGTCAAGGTTTTCTAAGGTTTTGATCAGTAACCATGGTCAAACATTTAGCCACAGTGTACTGTTCATTTAGGGCCAGATAGCACTGCATTTTGCTTTGTGCTTGTGTTTGTGTTTCCCAATAAGCAATATAGTTTTGTTTTGACTGTGTTGTAATTTAGTTTATCCTGATTGATTGGATGTTGTGGTCCTTAGGCTTCAGTGTGTTAGTAGAACAGGTTTGTGAACTCAGCCCCAGGACCAGCCGGATGAGGGGACTGAGGCTTCAGTGTGTTAGTAGAACAGGTTTGTGAACTCAGCCCCAGGACCAGCTGGATGAGGGGACTCTTTTCTTTGCTCAGACCTTGGCATTGTAGGGCTTGGTAATGATATGAGAGGGTCACTGTATTTTAGATGTTTCCAAAACTTAATTGCTCTTTTTTGAGTTTTTATTATTAGTGGATATTGGTCTAATTCTGCCCGGCATGCATTGTTTGTAGTTTTCCTCTGGACATGTAGGAGAATATTACAGAACCCAATGGTTTCAATGGGGTGTTTGTCCCATTTTATGAAATCTTGTTTTACAAGTGGACCCCACACCTCGCTGCCATAAAGTGCAATTGGTTCAATGACATATTCAATTAGTTTGAGCCACATTTTTGTAGGTATTTCAATTTGAATTAGCTTTTTAATGGCGTAGAATGCCCTGCGTGCTTTCTCTCTCAGCTCATTCACTGCCTCATTAAGGTGTCCAGTTGAGCTTATTTTTAAACCTAAGTAATTGTAATGTGTACAGTACTCTATATATTTTGTACCAATTGAGAACTTTGGTCTAATTCCCTGAGATCTGGATCTTCTCTGGAAAATCATTATTTTAGTCTTTTGGGGGTTTACTGCCAGGGCCCAGGTCTGGCAGTACTGCTCTAGCAGGTCCAGGCTCTGCTGTAGGCCATGTGCTGTGGGTGACAGCAGGCATAGGTGTGGAGACTAACACCAGGGGCTGAGGACTTTTCTAGAATAGTGGCCAATTCGTTAATGTAAATATTGAAGAGTGCAGGGCTCAGATTGCAACCCTGGTGAAGGCCCCGCCCCTGGTTAAAGAATTCTGTTATTTTCTTACCAATTTTAATGCTGCATGTATTGCCAGTATACATTGATTTAATTATGTCATATGTTTTACCCCCTACACCACTTTCAATAACTTTGTGGAACAGTCCTGTATGCCAAATAGAATCAAATGCTTTTTGGAAGTCAATAAAGCAATCGTATTTGTTGGTATTATTTTGCTGGACATGTTTATCTATCAGGGTGTGTAGGGTGTAAATACAATCAGTTGTGCGATGTTTTGGTATAAATCCAATTTGGCTTTTACTCAAGACATTGTGCTTATTAAGGAAGTTTAGAACTTTTACCTTTATAATACTACAGAAAACCTTCCCCAGGTTACTGTTCACACAAATGCCTCTGTAATTGTTAGGGTCAAATTTGTCTCCTTTCTTAAATATTGGGGTTTTGAGTCCTTGATTCCAGATGTCAGGGAAATAACCTACACTCAGGATCAAATTAAACAGTTTTAATATAGCCAGTTGAAATTTTGCACGAGTGAGTTTGAGCATCTCATTTAGGATGCCATCAGGTCCGCATGCCTTTTTAAATGTGAGAGCCTGAAGTTTCTTATAGAGCTCCTGGTCAGTAATAGTTTAGTTTCTTATAGAGCTCCTGGTCAGTAATTGGGGAGTCCAGTGGGTTTTGATTGTCCTTCATAGCTTTTTCTAATCCATTCAACTTCTCATGAATTTGGTGTTGTTCTGCGTTTGTGTCAATTTGAACGGTATTGTAGAGTGTTTTAAAATGGGTAGATGAGAAGGAGAAGTGGAGTGAGGAGGTAAAGGAGAAGGAGAGAGGAAGAGAGAGGAGAGAGGAAGAGAGAGGTAGAGGAGGTGGAGGGAGGTAGAGAGGGGAGGAGGGAGGTAGAGGAGCAGGAGAGAGGAGGGAGGTAGAAAGAGGAGGAGGGAGATAGACGAGGGGGGAGGGAGACAGTCATTCGTCATAATAGACAGAGATTCATTATATTAGACAGTTAGACAGTCATTCATCATATTAGACAGTCATTCATCAAATTAGACAGTTAGACAGTCATTCATAATTTTAGACAGTCATTCATCATATTAGACAGTTAAACAGACATTCATAATATTACACAGTTAGACAGTCATTCATCATATTAGACATTAAGACAGTTATTCATAATTATAGACAGCCATTCATCATATTAGACAGACATTCATCATATTAGACATTAAGACAGTTATTCATAATTATAGACAGCCATTCATCATCTTAGACAGACATTCATCATATTAGACAGTTAGACAGTCATTCATCATATTAGACATTAAGACAGTTATTCATAATTACAGACAGCCATTCATCATATTAGACAGACATTCATCATATTAGACAGTCATTCATCGAGCGGCAGCGTAGCCTAGTGGTTAGAGCATTGGACTAGTAACCGGAAGGTTGCGAGTTCAAACCCCCGAGCTGACATGGTACAAATCTGTCGTTCTGCCCCTGAACAGGCAGTTAACCCACTGTTCCCAGGCCATCATTGAAAATAAGATTATGTTCTTAAATGACTTGCCTGGTTAAATAAAGGTAAAAAAAAATATATATATTAGTCATATTAGACAGTCATTCATCATATTAAACATATTAGACAGTCATTAATCAAATTAGACAGTCATTCATCATATTTGAAAGACAGTCATTCATCATAGTAGACAGTCATTCATCAAATTAGACAGTTAGACAGTCATTCATCATATTTGACAGTCATTCATCATATTAGACAGAGTCATTCATCATATTAGACAGTAAGACAGTCATTCATCATAATAGACAGTTAGACAGTCATTCATCATATTAGACAGTCATTCATCATATTTGACAGTTAGACAGTCATTCATCATATTAGACTGTAAGACAGTCATTCATCATAATAGACAGTCATTCATTATATTACACAGTCATTCATCAAATTAGACAGTTAGACAGTCATTCATCATATTTGACAGTCATTCATCATATTAGACAGAGTCATTCATCAAATTAGACAGTTAGACAGTCATTCATCATATTAGACAGTAAGACAGTCATTCATCATAATAGACAGTTAGACAGTCATTCATCATATTAGACAGTCATTCATCATATAAGACAGTTAGACAGTCATTCATCATATTAGAAAGTCATTCATCATATTAGACAGTTAGACAGTCATTCATCAAATTAGACAGTTAGACAGTCATTCATCATATTAGACAGTTAGACAGTCATTCATCATATTAGACAGACAGTCTAATACACCTGCATTGTTTGCTGTTTGGGGTTTTAGGCTGGGTTTCTGTACAGCACTTTGAGATATCAGCTGATGTACGAAGGGCTATATAAATAAATTTGATTTGATTTGATTCATCTTATTAGACAGTCATTCGTCATATTAGACAGTCATTCATCATATTAAACAGTTAGACAGTCATTAAACATATTATACAGTCATTCATCAAATTAGACAGTTAGACAGTCATTCATCATATTAGACAGTCATTCATCAAATTAGACAGTTAGACAGTCATTCATCTTATTAGACAGACAGTCATTCGTCATATTAGACAGTCATTCATCATATTAAACAGTTAGACAGTCATTCATCATATTAAACAGTTAGACAGTCATTAAAAATATTATACAGTCATTCATCAAATTAGACAGTCATTCATCATATTAGACAGTCATTCATCATATTAGACAGTCATTCATCATATTAGACAGTTAGACAGTCATTCATCAAATTAGACAGTTAGACAGTCATTCATCATATAAGACAGTTAGACAGCCATTCATCATATTAGGCAGTCATTAATCATATTTGACAGTCATTCATCATATTAGACAGTCATTCATCATATTAGACAGTAAGACAGTCATTCATCAAATTAGACAGTTAGACAGTCATTCATCATATAAGACAGTTAGACAGCCATTCATCATATTAGGCAGTCATTAATCATATTTGACAGTCATTCATCATATTAGACAGTCATTCATCATATTAGACAGTAAGACAGTCATTCATCTTATTAGACAGTCATTCATCAAATTAGACAGTTAGACAGTCATTCATCATATTAGACAGTCATTCATTATATTACACAGTCATTCATCATATTAGACAGTAAGACAGTCATTCATTATATTAGACAGTCATTCATCAAATTAGACAGTTAGACAGTCATTCATCATATTAGACAGTCATTCATTATATTACACAGTCATTCATCATATCAGACAGACAGTCATTCATCTTATTAGACAGTCATTCGTCATATTAGACAGTCATTCATCATATTAAACAGTTAGACAGTCATTAAACATATTATACAGTCATTCATCAAATTAGACAGTTAAACAGTCATTCATCATATTTGAAAGACAGTCATTCATCATAGTAGACAGTCATTCATCAAATTAGACAGTTAGACGGTCATTCATCATATTAGACAATCATTCATCATATTAGACAGTCATTCATCAAATTAGAAAGTTAGACAGTCATTCATCATATTAGACAGTAAGACAGTCATTCATCATATTAGACAGTCATTCATCATATTAGACAGTCATTCATCAAATTAGACAGTTAGACAGTCATTCATCAAATTAGAAAGTTAGACAGTCATTCATCATATTAGACAGTCATTCATCATATTAGACAGTCATTCATCATATCAGACAGACAGTCATTCATCTTATTAATATATAATAATAATAATAATAATATATGCCATTTAGCAGACGCTTTTATCCAAAGCGACTTACAGTCATGTGTGCATACATTCTACGTATGGGTGGTCCCGGGGATTGAACCCACTACCCTGGCGTTACAAGCGCCATGCTCTACCAACTGAGCTACAGAAGGACCACAGTCATTCGTCATATTAGACAGTCATTCATCATATTAAACAGTTAGACAGTCATTAAACATATTATACAGTCATTCATCAAATTAGACAGTTAAACAGTCATTCATCATATTTGAAAGACAGTCATTCATCATAGTAGACAGTCATTCATCAAATTAGACAGTTAGACGGTCATTCATCATATTAGACAATCATTCATCATATTAGACAGTCATTCATCAAATTAGAAAGTTAGACAGTCATTCATCATATTAGACAGTAAGACAGTCATTCATCATATTAGACAGTCATTCATCATATTAGACAGTCATTCATCAAATTAGACAGTTGGACAGTCATTCATCAAATTAGAAAGTTAGACAGTCATTCATCATATTAGACAGTCATTCATCATATTAGACAGTCATTCATCAAATTAGACAGTTAGACAGTCATTCATCTTATTAGACAGACAGCCATTCGTCATATTAGACAGTCATTCATCATATTAAACAGTTAGACAGTCATTCATCAAATTAGACAGTTAGACAGTCATTCATCATATAAGACAGTTAGACAGCCATTCATCATATTAGACAGTCATTCATCATATAAGACAGTTAGACAGTCATTCATCAAATTAGACAGTCATTCATCAAATATTAGACAGTTAGACAGCCATTCATCATATTAGACAGTTAGACAGTCATTCATCATATTAGGCAGTCATTAAATCATATTTGACAGTCATTCATCATATTAGACAGTCATTCATCATATTAGACAGTCATTCATCATAATAAACAGTTAGACAGTCATTCATCATATTAGACAGTTAGACAGTCATTCATCAAATTAGACAGTTAGACAGTCATTCATCATATAAGACAGTTAGACAGCCATTCATCATATTAGACAGTCATTCATCATATAAGACAGTTAGTGTCATGCAGGTGAAAGAGGACCCAAAAGCGACTTGGCGAAAACAGAGTCTTTAATCCAGTAAAGTGAATACAAACAAAAAAACACAACTTTCACTCGAAATGACGAGGACTAACTGGAGACTCGATCTTGAACAGCAGGTGAACAGCAGGTTGCCTCGGGAAGGCACTCGAACCAGACAGACTCAGACACCTGCTCACCACGCAGCATCTGAGGAAAACACGACACGACAGGGCGATACACAATCACAGCACGGTGAATTCTAAACAAGGAACCGACAGGACAGGAACGGAACACAAAGGAAGAAATAGGGACTCTAATCAGGGGAAAGGATCGGGAACAGGTGTGGGAAGACTAAATGATTGATTAGGGGAATAGGAACAGCTGGGAGCAGGAACGGAACGATAGAGAGAAGAGAGAGCGAGAGAGTGAGAGAGGGAGGGGGAGAGAGAGGGATAGAAAGAGGGAAAGAACCTAATAAGATCAGCAGAGGGAAACGAATAGAATGGGAAGCACAGGGACAAGACAAGATAATAAATGACAAAACATGACAGTTAGACAGTCATTCATCAAATTAGACAGTCATTCATCAAATATTAGACAGTTAGACAGCCATTCATCATATTAGACAGTTAGACAGTCATTCATCATATTAGGCAGTCATTAAATCATATTTGACAGTCATTCATCATATTAGACAGTCATTCATCATATTAGACAGTCATTCATCATAATAAACAGTTAGACAGTCATTCATTATATTAGACAGTCATTCATCAAATTAGACAGTTAGGCAGTCATTCATCATATTAGACAGTCATTCATTATATTACACAGTCATTCATCAGATTAGACAGTCATTCGTCAAATTAGACAGTCATTCGTCAAATTAAACAGTCATTCATCATATCAGACAGACAGTCATTGATCTTATTAGACAGACAGTCATTCATCATATTAGACAGTCATTCGTCATATTAGACAGTCATTCATCCTATTAAACAGTTAGACAGTCATTCATCATATTTGAAAGACAGTCATTCATCATAGTAGACAGTCATTCATCAAATTAGACAGTTAGACAGTCATTCATCATATTAGACAGTCATTCATCATATTAGACAGTCATTCATCAAATTAGAAAGTTAGACAGTCAATCATCATATTAGACAGTCATTCATCATATTAGACAGTCATTCATCAAATTAGACAGTTAGACAGTCATTCATCAAATTAGAAAGTTAGACAGTCATTCATCATATTAGACAGTTAGACAGTCATTCATCATATTAGACAGTCATTCATCATATTAGACAGTCATTCATCAAATTAGAAAGTTAGACAGTCAAT
This sequence comes from Oncorhynchus gorbuscha, assembly GCF_021184085.1. Classification (NCBI taxonomy): domain Eukaryota; kingdom Metazoa; phylum Chordata; class Actinopteri; order Salmoniformes; family Salmonidae; genus Oncorhynchus; species Oncorhynchus gorbuscha. The sequence continues at coordinate 87,319,319 of NC_060182.1, forward strand.
CATCATATTAGACAGTCATTCATCATATTAGACAGTCATTCATCAAATTAGACAGTTAGACAGTCATTCATCTTATTAGACAGACAGTCATTCGTCATATTAGACAGTCATTCATCATATTAAACAGTTAGACAGTCATTAAACATATTATACAGTCATTCATCAAATTAGACAGTTAGACAGTCATTCATCATATTAGACAGTTAGACAGTCATTCATCAAATTAGACAGTTAGACAGTCATTCATCAAATTAGACAGTTAGACAGTCATTCATCATATTAGACAGTCATTCATCATATTAGACAGTCATTCATCAAATTAGACAGACAGCCATTCATCAAATTAGAAAGTTAGACAGTCATTCATCATATTAGACAGTTAGGCAGTCATTCATCAAATTAGAAAGTTAGACAGTCATTCATCATATTAGACAGTCATTCATCATATTTGACAGTTAGACAGTCATTCATCATATTAGACAGTAAGACAGTCATTCATCATATAAGACAGTTAGACAGTCATTCATCATATTAGACAGTCATTCATCATATTATACAGTCATTCATCAAATTAGACAGTTAGACAGTCATTCATCATATTAGACAGTCATTCATCAAATTAGACAGTTAGACAGTCATTCGTCATATTAGACAGTTAGACAGTAATTCATCAAATTAGAAAGTTAGACAGTCATTCATCATATTAGACAGTCATTCATCATATTAGACAGTCATTCATGAAATTAGACAGTTAGACAGTCATTCATCAAATTAGAAAGTTAGACAGTCATTCATCATATTAGACAGTTAGACAGTTATTCATCATATTTGACAGTTAGACAGTCATTCATCTTATTAGACAGTAAGACAGTCATTCATCATATAACACAGTTAGACAGTCATTCAGCATATTAGACAGTCATTCATCATATTAGACAGTCATTCATTATATTACACAGTCATTCATCAAATTAGACATTTAGACAGTCATTCATCATATTAGACAGTCATTCATCAAATTAGACAATTAAACAGTCATTCATCATATTAGACAGTTCGACAGTCATTCATCTTATTAGACAGACAGTCATTCATCTTATTAGACAGTCATTCGTCATATTAGACAGTCATTCATCATATTAAACAGTTAGACAGTCATTCATCATATGAGACAGCCATTCATCAAATTAGACAGTTAGACAGTCATTCATCATATTAGACAGTTCGACAGTAATTCATCATATTTGACAGTAATTCATCAAATTAGACAGTTAGACAGTCATTCATCATATTAGACAGTAAGACAGTCATTCATCATATAAGACAGTTAGACAGTCATTCATCATATTAGACAGTAAGACAGTCATTCATCATATTAGACAGTAAGACAGTCATTCATCATATAAGACAGTTAGACAGTCATTCATCATATTAGACAGTCATTCATCATATTAGACAGTCATTCATCAAATTAGACAGTTAGACAGTCATTCATCATATTAGACAGTCATTCATCAAATTAGACAGTTAGACAGTCATTCGTCATATTAGACAGTTAGACAGTAATTCATCAAATTAGAAAGTTAGACAGTCATTCATCATATTAGACAGTCATTCATCATATTAGACAGTCATTCATGAAATTAGACAGTTAGACAGTCATTCATCAAATTAGAAAGTTAGACAGTCATTCATCATATTAGACAGTTAGACAGTTATTCATCATATTTGACAGTTAGACAGTCATTCATCTTATTAGACAGTAAGACAGTCATTCATCATATAAGACAGTTAGACAGTCATTCAGCATATTAGACAGTCATTCATCATATTAGACAGTCATTCATTATATTACACAGTCATTCATCATATTAGACAGTAAGACAGTCATTCATCATATAAGACAGTTAGACAGTCATTCATCATATTAGACAGTCATTCATCATATTAGACAGTTAGACAGTCATTCATCAAATTAGACAGTTAGACAGTCATTCATCATATTAGACAGTCATTCATTATATTACACAGTCATTCATCAAATTAGACAGTTAGACAGTCATTCATCATATAAGACAGTTAGACAGCCATTCATCTTATTAGACAGTCATTCATCATATTTGACAGTTAGACAGTCATTCATCATATTTGACAGTTAGACAGTCATTCATCAAATTAGACAGTTAGACAGTCATTCATCATATAAGACAGTTAGACAGCCATTCATCTTATTAGACAGTCATTCATCATATTTGACAGTTAGACTGCCATTCATCATATTTGACAGTCATTCATCAAATTAGACAGTCATTCATCAAATATTAGACAGTTAGACAGCCATTCATCATATTAGACAGTTAGACAGTCATTCATCATATTAGACAGCCATACATCAAATTAGACAGTTAGACAGTCATTCATCATATTTGACAGTTAGACAGTCATTCATCATATTAGACATATCATCATAGACTCTTTAGACTCTAGAAAGATTGAGATCATGTCTTGTCCTCCACTGTTTCTCTAGTGTCTGTACTATTCTCTTCTGAAGACAACATTGGGTCTTCGGGGGAAGATTGCATGTGGTGGGGTGTATCGAAGTGTGTATGTGTGTGTGTGTGTGCGCCTAAATGTAACGAAAGGCTTGAAAGCCAGTGCAGTAGAGTCTTGTGTTGAGCTATGCAGTTGTCCTGGGTGATGTGATCTGTGTGTGTCAGTATTCATGGCACTCCTCCCCTCCCTTCCCACCCATGGCCCCGTCCCATCTCATCCCTCTGTTTGTGTGCGTGTGCGTGCATCCTATCCCTGCGTCAGAGCTCCTTATTGGACCTTCTCCTCACAAAGAGTCCCTTTGGTGAGCTTCCTGCTCCAACAGGCTTTACTATATAATTGAGTTTAGTCTCCACTAAATGCATTTGGCTTTAACAGTGTTATTGATCAGAGTAATAATCCTACAAGTCCCTTACTCTGTTCTGATTCTTCTTTGCAGCTAACTAGTGGGTTAGAGAGGAGATGTTGAATATAGGCTACTCGTAATACATACCTTGCAACGCAATCCACTAATAAATAAACCGTTAAATTTGGTAGCTTCATAAAAGTTTGGAAATAAATCTGGGTCAATTACATGATTAATCAAACTTTCAGTGTGTGTGTGTGTGTGTTGTTGTTAAGCATGTCGGTCTCTTTTCCTCATCTGAGACAAGATGGCTCCGACAGACATGGTTGCCCTGTTTCTAGCTCCTAGCACACTGCAGTATTTTTGGGGGTGTTATTTCTTACATTATTTGAGCAGAACGTTTTATTTTATTATTACCTACAGTTGAAAATAACTGTGGGATATTAGATTGGCAGTCACTCATCAGCATTTCGACCAGAAATTCAACTTCCCTGAATTGGATCCTATGTTTGAACTTCACTTGGCAATTCTATTCATCCCAGGAGACTGCTCCAAGACACTGTCGTTGGAGAAGAGGAATAACAAGTGGGCTTTTATTCAGACTCAGGAGGCATGCATACCATCTACCGCTTTTGAGTATATTACTATCTAATGCTCAGTCCCTGGACAATAAATTAGACGCGCTCAGGGCGAGGATCTTCTTCCAAAGAGACATCAGAGACTGTACCATACTCTGTTTCACGGAATCATGGCTCTCTCTGGATATACTGTCCCCGTCCTTTCAGCCAGCGGGGGTTCTCTGTCCATCATGGGGACAGAAAGAAAGAAATCTTTGGGAAAAAGGTGGAGGTGGAGGTGTATGCCTCATGGTTAACTAATGGTGTGATTGTGGTAACATACAGAAACGCAGTCCTTTTTTTCTCCCGATCTGGATTACCTCACCATCAACTGCCGACCGCATTACCTCCGAAGATAATTATTTTCAGTCATCATCACGGCTGTGTATATTTCTCCCCAGATCGACACCGCGATGGCTCTCAGGGAACTACATTGGACTTTCTGCAAACTGGAAATGGTCTATCCTGAGGTAGCTTTTAATGTCACCATGAAGTACTTTGAGAGGCTATTTAAGGATCGTAATCACCTCCAAATTACCCGGCACCCTAGACTCACAAAAATGTGCATACAGCCCCTACAGTTCCACAGATGATGCAATCACCATAGCACTGCACACTGTCCTATCCCATCTGGACAAGAGGAATACCTATGTAAGTATTCTGTTCATCAACTACAACTCAGGGGCCTGGGTCTAAATCCCACTCTGTGCAACTGGGTCCTGGACTTCCTCATGGACCGAGCCCAGGTGGTGAAGGTAGGCAACAACTCCTCCGCTTTGCTGGTCCTCAACACGGGGGCCCCGCAAGGGTGTGTGCTCAGCCCCCTCCTGAACTCCCTGTTCACCCATGGCTGCGTGGCCATGCATGTCTCCAACTTAATCATCAAGTTTGCTGACGACACATCAGTGGTAGCCCTGATTACCAATAACATTAAGACAGCCTCCAGGGAGGAGGTGAGGGCCCTGGTGGAGTGGTGCCAGGAAAATAAACTCTCCCTCACCATCAATAAAACAAGAGCTGATCGTGGACTTCAAGAGACAGCAAAGAGAGCACGCCGCCATCCATATCGACAGGACCGCAGTGGAGAGGGTGAAAAGCTTCAAGTTCCTTAGGAACCTAAAGTGGTCCAGCCACACAGACAGTGTGGTGGAGAAGGCACAACAGCGCCTCATTAACCTCAGAAAGCTGAAGAAATTTGACTTCGCCCCTTAGACCCTCACAAACTTATACAGATGCACCATTGAGAACATCCTGTCTTGCTGTATCAAAGCCTGGTACGGCAATTGCATCGTCCGCAACCAGAGGGTAGTACGGTCCGTCCAACGCATCACTGGGGGCACACTGCCTGCCCTCAAGGACATCTACAGCATTCGGTATCACAGGAAGGCCAAGAAGATTATTAAGGACCTCAGTCACCCGAGTCACGGCCTGTTGACGCCGCTACCATCTAGAAGGTGTCGACAGTACAGGTGCATTAAAGCTTGGACAGAGAGACTGATAAAAGCTTCTATCTCCAGACCATCAGACTGTTAAACAGTCAACACTAGCGGGCCTCCGCTCAGTTCACTGCCCTGAACCTACACACTGTCATTAGCCGTCATAACACCCGGTACTCTACCCTGCAAGTTAGAGACTGATGCCCTATGTCTATAGACATTGAACACTGATCACTTTAATAATGTTTACATACTGTTTTACCAACTTCATAAGTATATACCCTATTCTAGCCATGGCTCATCCTATATAACTTGTGGAGTAACCTAGATGGGGATAGCTTGGCAAAATCAGTCGGGAATGATTTCCAAATCACAGGGCCTCTATAGGTCATTCAGAATTGAGAATTGGTTGTTCTTGAATATGGGTGACATAGCTGTTGTCTGTTTCTTTTTGAGTAGTTATGGAATTCATCTGTAGCTGTAAAATAGTTTTTGAAGAATAAGGGTAATAAGTGATAAAGTGCCATAAACAAATTGAGCAACTTGAAAATAATTCATGTCATATATTTTCAGGAGTCCCAATTTTTGGAAAAGTGCTGCTGAATGGTCTCTAAAACCGGCAGATTATATTATTCTTACAGAGAGTTTCTGCAGGCGATAGATTGATAGCAGTTTGGTATGGTGTGGTTTCTGCAGGCGATAGATTGATAGCAGTTTGGTATGGTGTGGTTTCTGCAGGCGATAGATTGATAGCAGTTTGGTATGGTGTGGTTTCTGCAGGCGATAGATTGATAGCAGTTTGGTATGGTGTGGTTTCTGCAGGCGATAGATTGATAGCAGTTTGGTATGGTGTGGTTTCTGCAGGCGATAGATTGATAGCAGTTTGGTATGGTGTGGTTTCTGCAGGCGATAGATTGATAGCAGTTTGGTATGGTGTGGTTTCTGCAGGCGATAGATTGATAGCAGTTTGGTAAGGTGTGGTTTCTGCAGGCGATAGATTGATAGCAGTTTGGTATGGTGTGGTTTCTGCAGGCGATAGATTGATAGCAGTTTGGTATGGTATGTGCTGGCACATACAGTGCATTCTGAAAGTATTCAGACCCCTTGACTTTTTCCATATTTTGTTATTCTACAGTCTCTAAAATGTATATATATTTTTAATCCCACAGTTGACAGTGCATGTCACAACAAAAACCAAGCCATGAGGTCGAAGGAATTGCCCATAGAAGGAATTGTCCATATTTCCAAAAGGCACCTAAAGGACTCTCAGACCATGAGAAACAAAATTCTCTGGTCTGATGAAACTCTTTGGCCTAAATGCTAAGCTTCACGTCAGGAGGAAACCTGGCACCATCCGTACGTACGGTGAGGCATGGTGGTGGCAGCATCATGCTGTGGGGATGTTTTTCAGTGGCAGGGACTGGGAGACTAGTCAGGATTGAGGGAAAGATGAACGGAGCAAATTACAGACGGATCCTTGATGAAAACCTTCTTCAGAGCACTCAGGAACTCAAAATGGGGCGAAGGTTTTACCTTCCAACAGGACAACGACCCTAAGCACACAGCCAAGACAACACAGGAGTGGCTTCGGTTTCTGAGTGTCCGTGAGTGGCCCAGCCAGACGCCCGGACTTGAACCCGATCGAACAGTTCGGGAGAGACCTGAAAATAGCTGTGCAGCGACACTCCCCATCCAACCTGACAGCTTGAGAGGATCTGCAGAGAAGAATGGGAGAAACTGCCAAATTACAGGTGTGCCAAGCTTGTAGCGTCATACCCAATACGATTCGAGGCTGTAATCACTGCCAAAGGTGCTTCAACAAAGTACTGAGTAAAGTGTCTGAATATCTAAATACCTGTTTTTGTTTTGTCATTATGGGGTATTGTGTGCAGATTGATGAGGATAAAATATATTTCATCCATTTTAGAATAAGGCTGTAACTTAACAAAATGTGGAACAAGTCAAGGGGTCTGAATACTTTCCGAATGCTCTGTATAATGTTACAGTAACGGATGAATGGGAAGATTACATTTACATTTACATTTAAGTCATTTAGCAGACGCTCTTATCCAGAGCGACTTACAAATTGGTGCATTCACCTTATGACATCCAGTGGAACAGTCACTTTACAATAGTGCATCTAAATCTTAAAGGGGGGGGGGGGGGAATACTTATCCTATCCTAGGTATTCCTTAAAGAGGTGGGGTTTCAGGTGTCTCCGGAAGGTGGTGATTGACTCCGCTGACCTGGCGTCGTGAGGGAGTTTGTTCCACCATTGGGGGGCCAGAGCAGCGAACAGCTTTGACTGGGCTGAGCGGGAGCTGTACTTCCTCAGTGGTAGGGAGGCGAGCAGGCCAGAGGTGGATGAACGCAGTGCCCTTGTTTGGGTGTAGGGCCTGATCAGAGCCTGGAGGTACTGAGGTGCCGTTCCCCTCACAGCTCCGTAGGCAAGCACCATGGTCTTGTAGCGGATGCGAGCTTCAACTGGAAGCCAGTGGAGAGAACGGAGGAGCGGGGTGACGTGAGAGAACTTGGGAAGGTTGAACACCAGATGGGCTGCGGCGTTCTGGATGAGTTGAAGGGGTTTAATGGCACAGGCAGGGAGCCCAGCCAACAGCGAGTTGCAGTAATCCAGACGGGAGATGACAAGTGCCTGGATTAGGACCTGCGCCGCTTCCTGTGTGAGGCAGGGTCGTACTCTGCGGATGTTGTAGAGCATGAACCTACAGGAACGGGCCACCGCCTTGATGTTGGTTGAGAACGACAGGGTGTTGTCCAGGATCACACCAAGGTTCTTAGCGCTCTGGGAGGAGGACACAATGGAGTTGTCAACCGTGATGGCGAGATCATGGAACGGGCAGTCCTTCCCCGGGAGGAAGAGCAGCTCCGTCTTGCCGAGGTTCAGCTTGAGGTGGTGATCCGTCATCCACACTGATATGTCAGCCAGACATGCAGAGATGCGATTCGCCACCTGGTCATCAGAAGGGGGAAAGGAGAAGATTAGTTGTGTGTCGTCTGCATAGCAATGATAGGAGAGACCATGTGAGGTTATGACAGAGCCAAGTGACTTGGTGTATAGCGAGAATAGGAGAGGGCCTAGCACAGAGCCCTGGGGGACACCAGTGGTGTAAAGAGCGCTGTGGTGGTGAGGAGACAGATTCTCGCCATGGTCTCCACCTGGAAACAACCTAGGAGCGCACCTGTCAGGTAGGACCGCAATCGTACCTAGATGAAGCGTGGGCCGCGCTGATGACGGAGATGTCCCAACTCGGAGCACAGGGGTGGAGAGGAGGATCTGATGGTTCAAACAGTATCGAAAAGGCAGAACGATAGATCTAGAAGGATGAGAGCAGAGGAGAGAGAGTTAGCGTTTCCAGAAAACGAGCGAGCAGTAGAGGCGGAGCGCCTCCGTGATACAGAGGAGAGCAGTCTCAGTTGAATGACTAGTCTTGAAACCTGACTGATTTGGATCAAGAAGGTCATTCAGAGAGAGATAGCGGGAGAGCTGGCCAAGGACGGCACGTTCAAGAGATCATTGTGTTGTAGAGACTGAGAGCAGTGCTTCTGTTTAGGAGATATCTCATTTTGCCAAGTGTCCCCGTATTTTTGGCGACCTTAGAGGTTAATATATTTATGTGTGGTGTCCATGACAATTCATCCTCAACCTACGATAACGTGCAAAATATGTGTAGGCGACCAATACAATTTGATTTGATTTTATCCTGGCTCTCTGCTCCCTCGCAGTGGGAAGGAAGGGGGTTGGGGAAATGCTAAAGTTTGTAATTCTCAGCGATGCAGTTGGAGTGTGTGTGAATGATGGTTGCCCCCCCTCTCCCCCCTTCATTCATAGTCCCTTCTCCAGGGCTAGGCGAGACGTTAAATCTCCCTTTCTTCATTCTGATGACCCATGAGTGATGTGAGGGTGTTGGGGGATGGGGGCAGGGAGGTTCAGGGGGAAGGAGAAAGGAGAGGGATGAGAACTGTGGGGGGAGGCAAGTGAAGGAGGATGGTGAGGAAAGGAGCACTTGTCTTTCTACTGGTGTAGTCCCTCTAATTTGGGATATTAACGTCCAATCTTATGTTCTGGGATCATCATCATCAGAGACAACATTTCATTGGTCCCTAATTGATCCCATGTGCCCTTGTGCTGAACACACAGGCATGCATGCAAGGACAATTCAAATGGTTATTTCTAATAGGAACAGTAGTTTGGTTTGTTAAAAGCCAAAAACACATTCAGGAGTGTCGAGAGAGTGATGTAGAGTGTAAATATTTACAGCGCTTTCAGAAAGTCACAGCCCTTGATCCACATTGTGTTGTGTCGCAGCCTGAAATAGAAATGGATAAAATTGAGAATTTAAATTAATTTGTCACTGGCCTACACACAATACCCTATCATTTTAAAGTGGAATACTTTTTTAAAGATGTTTTTTTAAATTTAAAATTAAGTATAAATTAAAAGCTGAAATGTCTTCACTCAATAAGGATTCTACCTCTTTGTTAGGGCAAGCCTAAGTAAGTTCAGGAGTAAAAATGTGCTTAACAAGTCCCATAATAGGTTGCATGGACTCACTTTGTGTGCAATAATTGCCACGTTCTGACCTTAGTTCCTTTTTAATGTCTTTATTTTAGTTGGTCAGGGCGTGAGTTGGGGTGGGCATTCTATGTTGTTATGTTCTGTTGTTATATTTCTATGGGTTTGGCCTAGTATGGTTCTCAATCAGAGGCAGGTGTCAGTCGTTGTCTCTGATTGGGAGCCATATTTAGGTAGCCTGTTTTCTATTGTGTTTTGTGGGTGGTTGTATCCTTTGTTAGTGTTTTCACCATATGGGACTGTTTTCGGTTGTTTGTTTGTTTGTTTGTTTGTTTGTACTTTTGTTATTTTCTTCAGTGTTCTGTTGATTTATTAAATATATCATTATGGACACTTACCATGCTGCACATTGGTCTGATCCTTGCTACTCCTCTGTAGAAGAGGAATTCCGTTACAATAATAGTGTTTAACATTATTTTTGAATGACTACCTCATCTCTGTACCCATTATACAATTATCTGTAAGGTCCCTCAGTCGAGCAGTAAATTTCAAACAGATATTCAACCACAAAGACCAGGGAGGTTTTCCAATGCCTCACAAAGAAGGGCACCTGTTGGTAGATGGGTAAGTCACTATAAAAAACAGGCATCCTTCCTGACTCCATTGCCAGAGAGGAACAAAACCACTTAGGGATTTCAGCATGTTGCAAATGGTGACTTTAAAACAGACACAGAGTTAAATGGCTGTGATGGGAGAAAACGGATGATGGATGGACAACATTGTAGTTACTCCACAATACCAACCTAATTGACAGAGTGAAATGAACGAAGCCTGTACAGAATACAAATATTCCAAAAACATGCATCTTGTTTGCAACAAGGCACTGCAAAAAAATGTGGCAAAGCAAATCACTTTTTGTCCTGAATACAACATGTTATGTTTGTGGCAAATCCAACACATTACTGAGTACCATTCCATATGTTCAAGCATAGTGGTAGCTATTCTCCTCACTTCACTCTCCCTAACATTCTCTTACTCTTTCCTTCACTCTCCCTAACATTCTCTTACTCTTTGCTTCACTCTCCCTAACATTCTCTTACTCTTTCCTTCACTCTCCCTAACTTTCTCTTACTCTTTCCTTCACTCTCCCTAACATTCTCTTACTCTTTCCTTCACTCTCCCTAACATTCTCTTACTCTTTCCTTCACTCTCCCTAACATTCTCTTACTCTTTCCTTCACTCTCCCTAACATTCTCTTACTCTTTCCTTCACTCTCCTTAACATTCTCTTACTCTTTCCTTCACTCTCCCTAACATTCTCTTACTCTTTCCTTCACTCTCCCTAACATTCTCTTACTCTTTCCTTCACTCTCCCTAACATTCTCTTACTCTTTCCTTCACTCTCCCTAACATTCTCTTACTCTTTCCTTCACCCTCCCTAACATTCTCTTACTCTTTCCTTCACTCTCCCTAACATTCTCTTACTCTTTCCTTCACTATCCCTAACATTCTCTTACTCTTTCCTTCACTCTCCCTAACATTCTCTTACTCTTTCCTTCACTCTCCTAACATTCTTTCCTTACTCTCCCTAACATTCTCTTCCTTTCCTTCACTCTCCCTAACATTCTCTTACTCTTTCCTTCACTCTCCCTAACATTCTCTTACTCTTTCCTTCACTCTCCTTAACATTCTCTTACTCTTTCCTTCACTCTCCTTAACATTCTCTTACTCTTTCCTTCACTCTCCTTAACATTCTCTTACTCTTTCCTTCACTCCTTCCTCCCTAACATTCTCTTACTCTTTCCTTCACTCTCCTTAACATTCTCTTACTCTTTCCTTCACTCTCCTTAACATTCTCTTACTCTTTCCTTCACTCTCCCTAACATTCTCTTACTCTTTTCCTTCTTACTCTCCCTAACACACTCTTTCCTTTAACATTATCTTACTCTTTCCTTCACTCTCCCTAACATTCTCTTACTCTTTCCTTCACTCTCCCTAACATTCTCTTACTCTTTCCTTCACTCTCCTAACATTCTCTTACTCTTTCCTTCACTCTCCCTAACATTCTCTTACTCTTTCCTTCACTCTCCCTAACATTCTCTTACTCTTTCCTTCACTCTCCTTAACATTCTCCTTAACATTCTCTTACTCTTTTTCCTTCACTCTCCCTAACATTCTCTTACTCTTTCCTTCACTCTCCTAACATTCTCTTACTCTTTCCTTCACTCTCCCTAACATTCTCTTACTCTTTCCTTCACTCTCCCTAACATTCTCTTACTCTTTCCTTCACTCTCCCTAACATACTCTTTCCTTACTCTTTAACATTCTCTTACTCTTTCCTTCACTCTCCCTAACATTCGCTTACTCTCTCCTTGACTCTTCCTAACATTCTCTTACTCTTTCCTTCACTCTCCCTAACATTTGCTTACTCTCCCTAACATTTGCTTTCTCCTTCACTCTCCCTAACATTCTCTTACTCTTTCCTTCACTCTCCCTAACATTCTCTTACTCTTTCCTTCACTCTCCCTAACATTCTCTTACTCTTTCCTTCACTCTCCCTAACATTCTCTCACTCTTTCCTTCACTATTGCCCATTCCTTCTATATGTCTTATTCCACCATCTCAGAAGATTGAGGTATGGTAGCAACCTAATGCATCATGGTTTGTCTGTTCCCTTGGCCCAAGTCAGAGGAAGCAGCTCTTTGAAGGTCTGTAGTGTCAGTCTCTCCAGATATGGATAAAGCAATATTATTGTTGGCCTTTGCCATCATCCTCAGTCTCAGAGATGCAGAGAAGATCTGCTATTTGACCTTCTTAAACTTACAGACACACTCCGCTAACATTATCCACTCCGCTAACATTATCCACTCTGCTAACATTATCCACTCTGCTAACATTATCCACTCTGCTAACATTATCCACCCTGTTAACATGATCCACTCATTTACATTACATTTAAGTCATTTAGCAGACGCTCTTATCCAGAGCGACTTACAAATTGGTGCATTCACCTTATGACATCCAGTGGAACAGTCACTTTACAATAGTGCATCTAAATCTTAAAGGGGGGGGTGAGAAGGATTACTTTATCCTATCCTAGGTATTCCTTAAAGAGGTGGGGTTTCAGGTGTCTCCGGAAGGTGGTGATTGACTCCGCTGTCCTGGCGTCATGAGGGAGTTTGTTCCACCATTGGGGGGCCAGAGCAGCGGACAGTTTTGACTGGGCTGAGCGGGAACTGTACTTCCTCAGTGGTAGGGAGGCGAGCAGGCCAGAGGTGGATGAACGCAGTGCCCTTGTTTGGGTGTAGGGCCTGATCAGAGCCTGGAGGTACTGAGGTGCCGTTCCCCTCACAGCTCCGTAGGCGAGCACCATGGTCTTGTAGCGGATGCGAGCTTCAACTGGAAGCCAGTGGAGAGAGCGGAGGAGCGGGGTGTCGTGAGAGAACTTGGGAAGGTTGAACACCAGACGGGCTGCGGCGTTCTGGATGAGTTGTAGGGGTTTAATGGCACAGGCAGGGAGCCCAGCCAACAGCGAGTTGCAGTAATCCAGACGGGAGATGACAAGTGCCTGGATTAGGACCTGCGCCGCTTCCTGTGTGAGGCAGGGTCGTACTCTGCGGATGTTGTAGAGCATGAACCTACAGGAACGGGCCACCGCCTTGATGTTAGTTGAGAACGACAGGGTGTTGTCCAGGATCACGCCAAGGTTCTTAGCGCTCTGGGAGGAGGACACAATGGAGTTGTCAACCGTGATGGCGAGATCATGGAACGGGCAGTCCTTCCCCGGGAGGAAGAGCAGCTCCGTCTTGCCGAGGTTCAGCTTGAGGTGGTGATCTGTCATCCACACTGATATGTCTGCCAGACATGCAGAGATGCGATTCGCCACCTGGTCATCAGAAGGGGGAAAGGAGAAGATTAATTGTGTGTCGTCTGCATAGCAATGATAGGAGAGACCATGTGAGGTTATGACAGAGCCAAGTGACTTGGTGTATAGCGAGAATAGGAGAGGCCCTAGAACAGAGCCCTGGGGGACACCAGTGGTGAGAGCGCGTGGTGAGGAGACAGATTCTCGCCACGCCACCTGGTAGGAGCGACCTGTCAGGTAGGACGCAATCCAAGCGTGGGCCGCGCCGGAGATGCCCAACTCGGAGAGGGTGGAGAGGAGGATCTGATGGTTCACAGTATCGAAGGCAGCCGATAGGTCTAGAAGGATGAGAGCAGAGGAGAGAGAGTTAGCTTTAGCGGTGCGGAGCGCCTCTGTGATACAGAGAAGAGCAGTCTCATTTGAATGACTAGTCTTGAAACCTGACTGATTTGGATCAAGAAGGTCATTCTGAGAGAGATAGCGGGAGAGCTGGCCAAGGACGGCACGTTCAAGAGTTTTGGAGAGAAAAGAAAGAAGGGATACTGGTCTGTAGTTGTTGACATCGGAGGGATCGAGTGTAGGTTTTTTTCAGAAGGGGTGCAACTCTCGCTCTCTTGAAGACGGAAGGGACGTAGCCAGCGGTCAGGGATGAGTTGATGAGCGAGGTGAGGTAAGGGAGAAGGTCTCCGGAAATGGTCTGGAGAAGAGAGGAGGGGATAGGGTCAAGCGGGCAGGTTGTTGGGCGGCCGGCCGTCACAAGACGCGAGATTTCATCTGGAGAGAGAGGGGAGAAAGAGGTCAGAGCACAGGGTAGGGCAGTGTGAGCAGAACCAGCGGTGTCGTTTGACTTAGCAAACGAGGATCGGATGTCGTCGACCTTCTTTTCAAAATGGTTGACGAAGTCATCTGCAGAGAGGGAGGAGGGGGGGAGGGGGAGGAGGATTCAGGAGGGAGGAGAAGGTGGCAAAGAGCTTCCTATGGTTAGAGCCAGAAGCTTGGAATTTAGAGTGGTAGAAAGTGGCTTTAGCAGCAGAGACAGAAGAGGAAAATGTAGAGAGGAGGGAGCGAAAGGATGCCAGGTCCGCAGGGAGGCGAGTTTTCCTCCATTTCCGCTCGGCTGCCCGGAGCCCTGTTCTGTGAGCTCGCAATGAGTCGTTGAGCCACGGAGCGGGAGGGGAGGACCGAGCCGGCCTGGAGGATAGGGGGCATAGAGAGTCAAAGGATGCAGAAAGGGAGGAGAGGAGGGTTGAGGAGGCAGAATCAGGAGATAGGTTGGAGAAGGTTTGAGCAGAGGGAAGAGATGATAGGATGGAAGAGGAGAGAGTAGCGGGGGAGAGAGAGCGAAGGTTGGGACGGCGCGATACCATCCGAGTAGGGGCAGTGTGGGAAGTGTTGGATGAGAGCGAGAGGGAAAAGGATACAAGGTAGTGGTCGGAGACTTGGAGGGGAGTTGCAATGAGGTTAGTGGAAGAACAGCATCTAGTAAAGATGAGGTCGAGCGTATTGCCTGCCTTGTGAGTGACATTATCCACTCCGCAAACATTATCCACTGCGCTAACATTATCCACTCCGCTAACATTATCCACTTTGCTAACATTAGCCACCCCACTAAAATTATCCACTCCGCTAACATTATCCAATTTGTTAACATTATCCATCCCGCTAAAATTATCCACTCCGCGAACATTATCCACTCTGCTAACATTATCCACTCCGCTAACATTATCCACTGCGCTAACATGATCCACTGCGCTAACATTATCCACTCCGCTAACATTATCCACTGCGCTAACATTATCCACTGCGCTAACATTATCCACTCCGCTAACATTATCCACTTTGCTAACATTATCCACTCCGCTAACATCATCCACTTTGTTAACATTATCCACCCCGCTAAAATGATCCACTCCGCTAACATTAGCCACTCTGCTAACATTACGCACTCTGCCTACATTACACACTCTGCTAACATTTCACACTCTCCTAACATTACGCACTGTGCTAACATTATGCACTCTGCTAACATGATCCACTCTGCTAACATGATCCACTCTGAGGACAGACACACAGAGGAGGTTTCTGCATGCTGGTAGGAAGGCAGACGGACAGACACACAGAGGGGGTTTCTGCATGCAGGCAGGAAGGCAGACAGACAGACACACAGAGGGGGTTTCTGCATGCAGACAGACAGACAGACAGACAGACAGACAGACAGACAGACAGACAGACAGACAGACAGACAGACAGACAGACAGACAGACAGACAGACAGACAGACAGACAGACAGACAGACAGACAGACAGACAGACTTTTCTGGTTTTCTGCATGCAGGCAGGAAGGCAGACAGACATACAGACACAGAGGGCTCGGCATTTAACATCATAGTGCCCTCCAAGCTCGTCATCAAGCTCGAGACCCTGGGTCTCGACCCCGTCCTGTGCAACTGGGTACTGGACTTCCTGACGGGCCGCCCCCAGGTGGTGAGGGGAGGCAACAACATCTCCACCCCGCTGATCCTCAACACTGGGGCCCCACAAGGGTGCGTTCTGAGCCCTCTCCTGTACTCCCTGTTCACCCACGACTGCGTGGCCACACACGCCTCCAACTCAATCATCAAGTTTGCGGACGACACAATAGTGGTAGGCTGAAGAAATTTGGCTTGTCACCAAAAGCACTCACAAACTTCTACAGATGCACAATCGAGAGCATCCTTTCGGGCTGTATCACCGCCTGGTACGGCAACTGCTCCGCCCACAACCGTAAGGCTCTCCAGAGGGTAGTGAGGTCTGCACAACACATCACCGGGGGCAAACTACCTGCCCTCCAGGACACCTACACCACCCGATGTCACAGGAAGGCCAAAAAGATCATCAAGGACAACAACCACCCGAGCCACTGCCTGTTCACCCCGCTATCATCCAGAAGGCGAGGTCAGTACAGGTGCATCAAAGCTGGGACCGAGAGACTGAAATACAGCTTCTATCTCAAGGCCATCAGACTGTTAAACAGCCACCACTAACATTGAGCCAACACACTGACTCAACTCCAGCCACTTTAATAATGGGAATTGATGGGAAATTATGTAAAATATATCAATATAATAATAATATATGCCATTTAGCAGACGCTTTTATCCAAAGCGACTTACAGTCATGTGTGCATACATTCTACTTATGGGTGGTCCCAGGGATCAAACCCACTACCCTGGCGTTACAAGCGCCATGCTCTACCAACTGAGCTACAGAAGGACCCCCTTATCACTAGCCACTTTAAACAATGCTACCTAATATAATGTTTACATACCCTACATTATTCATCTCATATGTATACGTATATACTGTACTCTATATCATCTACTGCATCTTTATGTAATACATGTATCACTAGCCACTTTAACTATGCCACTTTGTTTACATACTCATCTCATATGTACTATATACTGCACTCAATACCATCTACTGTATCTTGCCTATGCCACTCTGTACCATCACTCATTCATATATCTTTATGTACATATTCTTTATCCCCTTACACTTGTGTCTATAAGGTAGTAGTTTTGGAATTGTTAGCTAGATTACTTGTTGGTTATTACTGCATTGTCGGAACTAGAAGCACAAGCATTTCGCTACACTCGCATTAACATCTGCTAACCATATGTATGTGACAAATCAAATTTGATTTGATTTGATCCATGCAGGCAGGAAGGCAGACAGACATACAGACACACAGAGGGGGTTTCTGGATGCCTGGAAATGAAGTGGGGGAGGCGTGAGGGGTCTGGCCAGGGTTATGGGGGAGAGAGGGGGGATGAGAGGGAGAGAGAGGGGAACAATGGTCCTGCTGTGTGAGACTCCTGCTGAGTGAGACTAGTCGCATGGTTGAGGAGTCGATGGCAGTGGAGGGGATTTGAATGGCTTGGGGATGGGGGAGGCTGGGGGGAGGGGAGGGGGAGGAGCCTAAGGAACTGCAGATGGGCTCTCTGTATTCTATTGCCAGCCTCAGCTTTGATGTCAGCAAAGGAAGGGTGATTTCATGCAGACCAAACTTTCACTGTCTCCCTCTCTTCCTCCTCCCCTCTCACCTCCCTCCTTTCCCCCACTGCTTCTCTATCTCTTCTTCAACCCCTTCCCATCTCCTCTCCTAACCACACACTCTCTCGATTCATTCTTCCCCCATCCCTCCATCCTCACTGCGGTCCAGATGAATGTAAGGGGACTAGACGGGACTCCACTGGTCATCACTGTGTGCAGTTGTAGAGACACAACATTCACACACCTCTCAAACAGCTTTCAAACAATAATCACACAATTGTCACACAATATTCACACAACATTCACGTAACATTTACGCATAACATTTACGCAACTTTCACACAATATTTACACATGATTGAAATTGAATTAAGTTAAATTGTATTTGTCACGTAAACAGTTTATAGCAGGTATAAAAGATGCACTGAAATGTTTGTTTGCTAGCTGCCTCAAAAATGCAGTACAATAATAAAAAAATAAAAAAAAGTAATTCGAAGAAGGTGGTATGCAAAGTAATAAACTGATATAGTATATACCAGTCAAAAGTTTGGACACATCTACATCTCATTCAAAGGTTTTTCTTTATTTTGAAAGTCCGTGTTGCCCAGCAACAGCCCCAAAACATCACTGCTCTAGAGGAGATCTGCATGGAGGAATGGGCCAAAATACCAGCAACAGTGTGTGAAAACCTTGTGAAGACTTACAGAAAACTTTTGACCTCTGTCATTGCCAACAAAGGGTATATAACAAAGTATTGAGATTAACTTTTGTTGTTGACCAAATACTTATTTTCCACCATAATTTGCAAATAAATTCATTAAAAATCCTTGCACAATTGGTGGCTGACTAAATACCTTTTTGCCCCACTGTATGGAAGTTTATCAAAATTGCATTTGTTGTCGAAATCTTTATAGGTCTGTATAATCTGAGGGAAATATGTGTCTCTTATATGATCATACATTTGGCAGGAGGTTAGGAAGTGCTGCTCAGTTTCCACCTCATTGTGTTGGCTGTGTGCACATAGCCTGTCATCTCTTGAGAGCCATGTCTGCCTACAGTGACCTTTCTCAATAGCAAGGTTATGCTCACCGAGTCTGTACATATATGTAGTCAAAAATGTAATTCATGTTGGGTCAGTCACAGTGGTCAGGTATTCTGCCACTGCACTCTCTGTTTAGGCCCAAATAGCATTTGAGTTTGCTCAGTTTTTTGTTATTAGTTTCCAATGTGTCAAGTAATTATCTTTTTATTTTTCTCATAATTTGGTTGGGTATAATTGTGCTGCTGTCCTGTGGTTCTGTAGGGTCTGTTTGTGTTTGTGAACAGAGCCCCAGGACCAGCTTGCTGAGGGGGACTCTTCTCCAGGTTCATTGCTTTGTAGGTGATGGCTTTGTTTTGGAAGGTTTGGGAATCGCTTCCTTTTAGGTGGTTGTGGAGTTTTCTGGATTTTGATAATTAGCGGTTATCGGCCTTGCTCTGCATGCATTATTTGGTGTTTTACGTTGTACATTTTTGTAGAATTCTGCATGGAGAGCCTCAATTTGGTGTTTGTCCCATTTTGTGAATTATTGGTTGGTGAGCAGACCCCAGACCTCACAACCATACTATAACTGATTCAAGTATATTTTTGCCAGATCCTAATTGGTATGTCCAATTTTTATGTTCCTTTTGATGGCATGAAGGCCTTTTTTGCCTTGTCTCAGATCATTCACAGCTTTGTGGAAGTCACCTGTGGCACTGATGTATAGGCCAAGTTATGTATAGTTTTTTGTGTGCTCTAGGGAAATGGTGTCTAGATGGAATTTGAATTTGTGGTCATGGCAACTTATTTTTGCAACTTATTTTTGTTTACTAGATCACCACAGGTAGCTAGCTGCAACCGAGTGGCTATTGCTGGCTAACACCTCTGTCCCAAAGCAAGCACCAGTTAGCCTTGAGCTAGCCTCGAACTACGCCCACCCGCCAAAGAGGTATACCGGCTAATTCGTGGGCTACAATACCTCCTTTGCCAATTGGTCTGGATCCTTTATTGCCGACACGGAGGCCCGCCGATCCATCACGACTGATCTGCTGACATAATCATCCGATGTGGCTTCATCACGCTTTTCCGTTGCGTTGTCTCTGAAGAGCCATCTGCTAGCCCCGGCCTGCTGGCTTTCTGAATGCTGTGTCTCCCACTCGCCTAGCATAGTAGCAACTACCGAACAGCTCACTGATTCACATATTGCTGCTCATTGGACCCTATGATCACTCGGCTACACATGCCCCTCTCTAATGTCAATATGCCTTGTCTACTGCTGTTTTGATGAGTTATTATTGTTTTATTTCACTGTAGAGCCCCCAGTCAACATACCTCAGATAGCTCTTTTGTCCCACCCTCGCATGCAGAGACCTCACCTGGCTTAACTGGTGTCTCCAGAGAAGCAAGCTCTCTCATTGTCACTCAACGTCTAGGTTTACCTCCACTATACTCACATCCTACCATACTGTACATTATGCCTTGAATCTATTATACCACGCCCAGAAACCTGCTCCTTTTAGTCTCTGTTCACAACGCACTAGACGACCAGTTCTTATAGCCTTTAGCCGTACCCTTATCCTACTCCTCTGTTCCTCAGGTGATGTAGAGGTTAACCCAGACCCTGTAGCTCCCAGCATTACACCTATCCCCCAGGCACTCTCATTTGTTGACTTCTGTAACCGTAAAAGCCTTGGTTTCATGCATGTTAACAGAAGCCTCCTCCCTAAGTTTGTTTTATTCACTGCTTCAGCACACTCCACCAACCCTGATGTCCTTGCCGTGTCTGAATCCTGGCTTAGGAAGGCCACCAAAAATTCTGAAATTGCCATCCCCAACTATATTTTCCGTCAAGATAGAACTGCCAAAGGGGGCAGAGTTGCAAACTACTGCAGAGAGAGCCTGCAGAGTTCTGTCATACTATCCAGGTCTGTGCCCAATCAGTTCAAGAAACTACTCTTAAAATTCCACCTTTCCAGAAATAAGTCTCTCACTGTTGCCACTTGTTATAGACCCCCTCAGCTCCCAGCTGTGCTCTGGAAACCATATGTGAATTATCTTCAGAGTTCGTACTGTTAGGTGACCTAAACTTGGAAATGCATAGCCACGCAGCCGTCCTACAATCTAAGCTAGATGCCCTCAATCTCATACAAATTATCAAGGAATCTACCAGGTACAACCCTAAATCCGTAAACATGGGCACCCTCATAGATATCATCCTGACCAATTTGCCCTCTGAATACACCTCTGCTGTCTTCAATCAGGATCCCAGCGATCACTGCCTCATTGCCTGCGTCCGTAATGGGTCCGTGGTCAAACGACCACCCCTCATCACTGTCAAATGCTCTCTAAAACACATCAGCGAGCAGGCCTTCTAATCCCGGGTATAGTAATATAATAATATAATATAATAATATAAACACGCTTTTATCCAGCGACTTACAGTCAGGCATACATTCTAATGGGTGGTCCCGGGGATCGAACCCACTACCCTGGCGTTACAAGCGCCATGCTCTACCAACTGAGCTACAGAAGGACCACTAGATGGATGTTGACCTCATCCTGTCAGAGGATGCCTGGTTATTCTTAAAGTGTTTTCCTCACCATCTTAAATAAGCATGCCCATTTAAAAAAATGTAGAACTAAGAACAGATATAGCCCTTGGTTCACTCCAGACTTGACTGCCCTTGACCAGCACAAAACCATCCTGTGGTGTACTGCATTAGCATCGAATAGCCTCTGCGATATGCAACTTTTAGGGAAGTCAGGAACCAATATACACAGTCAGTTAGGAAAGCTAAGGCTAGCTTTTTCAAACAGAAATTTGCATCCTGTAGCACTAATTCGCAAAAGTTTTGGGACACTAAAGTCCATGGAGAATAAGGGCACCGCCTCCCACCTGCCCCCTGTACTGAGGCTAGGAAACACTGTCACCACCGATAAATCTATAATCGAATTTCAACAAGGATTTTTCTACAGCTGGCCATGGTTTCCACCTGGCTACCCCTAGCAACAGCTATGCATCCCCAGCAGCAACTTGCCCAACCCCCCTCCCCAGCAGCAACTTGCCCCCCCGCTTCTCCTTCACCCAAATCCAGATGGATGATTTTCTGAAAGAGCTGCAAAATCTGGATCCCTGCAAATCAGCCTGGCTAGACAATCTGGACCCTCTCTTTCTAAAATGATCAGCTGAAATTATTGCAACCCCTATTACTAGCCTGTTCAACCTCTCTTTCATATCGTCTGAGAATTGTAAAGATTGGAAACATAAGTTCTGTTATACTCACAGACATGATTCAAACAGTTTTAGAAACTTCAGAGTGTTCTATCCAAATCTACTAATAATATGCATATCTTATATTCTTGGCATGAGTAGCAGGAAGTTGAAATTGGGCACGCTATTTATCCAAAAGTGAAAATGCTGCCCCCTATACCTTAAGAAGTTAACGCGTGGGACCGCAAGTCCTCACGTCCTTGGAACAGGAAGTTGAATTTGTCAACAGGTTTATATAGTGATGAAAGAAGTTTACAACCAAAGTCTGTTCACTTGGGCGGGGCCTCTGAGTGAGCAGAGTTTACTCTTATGACAAACCGTTCTCTCTTTAAGAAGCTAAAATTTTAATTTCACCTTTTCACAAATAGTTTCATATTTAAAATGTTTAATTGCACAACATTTCCATGTGAATCTGATAACTAGAATGTGTGGACTTTCCAAGATACAGGTTGTCGTCCAATCATCAGTAATAATGTCTCAGACGCCAACTGATCTGACATCATATTCATTACGTACCCACTCATATTTTCAACTGGTTGGATTACCTAAATATGGTTCCGTTTCCCACCTTTTGATGTTACCAGACACTCTATGTTAACAAAAGGATTTTCAATAGTCACATCGGTAGAGTGGAGAGAGGAAAAGGGGAAAAGGTATTTATGAGGGTCATAAACCTCCCCCAACAGGCCAACGTCATGACAGTTCTGACCTAGAATATGTGGACAACTATAAATACCTAGGTGTCTGGTTAGACTGTAAACTCTCCTTCCTTCTCCTTGTCTATTCTACCGATCCTTGACTTCGGCGATGTCATTCACAAAATATCCTCCAACACACAACTCAGCAAATTGGATGGAGTCTATCACAGTGCCATCCATTTTGTCACCAAAGCCCCATTTAATACCCACCACTGTGACCTGTATTCTCTCGTTGGCTTGCCCTAGCTGCATATTCTTCGCCAAACCCACTGGCTCCAGGTCATCTATAAGTCTTTGCTTGATAAGGCCCCGCCTTATCTCAGCTCACTGGTCACCATAGCAACACCCACCCGTAGCACGAGCTCCAGCAGGTATATTTCACTGGTTGTCCTGAAAGCCGACACATCATTTGGCTGCCTTTCCTTCCAGTTCTCTGCTGCCAATGACTGGAACGATTTGCAAAAATCTTTGAAGCGGGAGACTTGTATCTCCCTATCTTTAAGCATAAGCTGTCAGAGCAGCTTACAGATCACTTTACCTGTACACAGCCTCGTCTATAAATAGCACACCCAACTACCTCATCCCCATATTGTTTCTTTAATTTTTTTGCTCTTTTGCACCCCAGTATCTCTACTTGCACATCATCTGCGCATCAATCACTCCTGCATTAATGCTAAATCGTAATTATTTCACCACTATGGCCTATTTATTGCCTTACCTCCCTATTCTTACTACATTTGTACACACTGTACATAGATTTTTATATTGTGTTATTGACTGTACGTTTGTTTATCCCATGTGTAACTCTGTTGTTTTTGACACACTGCTTTGCTTTATCTTGGCCAGGTCGCAGTTGTAAAGGAGAACTTGTTCTCAACTGGCCTTCCTGGTTAAATAAAGGTGAAATAAAATAAATTATCTGCCAGGGCCTAGGTCTGACAGAATCTGTGCAGAAGATCTAGGTGCTGCTGCAGGCCCTCCTTGGTTGGGGAAAGAAGCACCAGATCATCAGCAAACAGTAGACATTTGGTGCTGCTGACTGTTCTAGTGCCCTCGCCAATTCTTGATATACTGTATATGTTAAAGAGGGTGGGGCTTAAGCTATATCCTTGTCTCACCACCTGGCCTTTTGGAAAGAAATGTGTTTTTTTGCCAATTTTAACCACACTTTTTGTTTGTGTACAAGGATTTTAGAGTGTATGTTTTTCCCCCAACCCTACTTTCCATCAATTTGTATTGCAGGCCCTCATGCCAAATTTAGTCAAAAGCTTTTTTGATATCGACAAAGCATGAGAAGACTTTACCTTTTTTATTGTTTGTGGTGTGCAGGGTGAATACATGGTCTGTCATACGTTAATTTGGTAAAAATCCCAGTACATTGTTTTCACTGAGGAAATGTACGAGTCTGCTGTTAATGATAATGCTGAGGATTTTCCCAAGCTTGCTGTTGACACATATCCCACGGTAGTTATTGGGGTCAAACTTTTCTCCCCTTTTGAGGATTGGGGTTATCAGTTCTTGGTTCCAAATATTGGGGAAGATGCCAGAGCTGAGGATGATGTTAAAGTTTAAGTATAGCCAGTTGGAAATAGTAGTCTGTATATTTTATCATTTCATGTACTGTACATTAACACCACAGGCCTTTTTGGGTTGAAGGATTTGTATTTTGTGTTGTTCATTCAATGTAATTGGAGAATCCAGTGGGTTCTGGTAGTCCTTGCTAGCTGATTCATTTATCACATGTTTTTGCTCTGTGTTCTTTGTTATAGAGCCAAAAAGATCTATCTCTCAATTCAATTAAAAAGGCTTTATTGGCAGGGGAAACATACTGTATGTTTACATTGCCAAAGCAAATGCAAATGACTATCTCTGCCTCGCTCTCTGCCTCGCTCTCTGCCTCGCTCTCTGCCTCGCTCTCTGCCTCGCTCTCTCCATCTCTTCCCCAACAATGTTGCTGTCAGGTGGCAAGCCAAGTCAGGAGACTCCAAGTCCAAATGCTATTTGCCAAATTAGATTGTGAAGG
Organism: Oncorhynchus gorbuscha; assembly: GCF_021184085.1. Taxonomy (NCBI): domain Eukaryota; kingdom Metazoa; phylum Chordata; class Actinopteri; order Salmoniformes; family Salmonidae; genus Oncorhynchus; species Oncorhynchus gorbuscha. The sequence continues at coordinate 87,343,713 of NC_060182.1, forward strand.
CTGTCCATGATATTTAGGAGCTAGATCTCTGGTCGTGGGACAATGCTATAGTGTCTTGTGAGTTTATGACTTCATCACTCCTCTTCAGTTTTAAGAAGGGGTCAACAGCAACCCAGCATTGAGAGGGTTAACACAATTATGGGACCATATGTATGGACACTAATTAATTTTAGCCAACTGGTTTGGGTAGAGAGTTTTAATGAATTGGGGAAATGAGAGAGAGGAGTATAAATTGAAAGCGTATAGGTTTTCATTCCTGGAGATGGAATGCAGTCAGTCAGTGTACACTGTTAAATACTCTCTAAGCCCTGTCTGTGCTTCACTCTCTCATCACTGAACTGCATTCAGCACAAAGAAACCTTTGTTCCAACGCTCCCTGCTCTTGAAAAGCAACTCTCTAACACACACACACACACACACACTCACTCTCACACACAAAAGTTAGCCCGTAGATCAGTCTAAACACAAGCACAACATTGGATTTCTCAAACTTTACTTCCCTCCATGTTTCTCCTCTCCCTGACCAACAGCTTTTTCTGGTTAACCACACATTTACGGTAACAAGCTGTAATGGGGGGATGGAGTGACTGAGGGGCGGAGTGAGGTCCAACTCCCTCTCACTCTGTCTCTCTCATAGCCCCTACACCATGACAAGAAATATCTACACACACTACAGTAAGAACGGCCCCCACGTACACACACACACGGACATACGGACCAAGCCACAAACACACACAAACACAGGTACTGTTCACTCACAGATACTACAATCAGGACTACAATGGCAGCCCTGGTGTGTATAGGAATAGTGTCACTGTCCTTCCATTCTCACACAGTGGTTGGTGTGTGTGTGTTTTGTTTGGTTTTACTATGTCCTCCATAAGGATAGTAAAACAAGGACAATGTTATGTAATAATCAGGCCATGTGTGATGTTCATATAAAATGTTCTTATAAAATCAGTGTGTTGTCTTCATGCATGGTCCACGTGAAGGGGATAAGGTCATAGGGTGCTGGCACGATCACATTGTGTCAGTATAGTACTGCAAATCTGGGATGAGCAGAGAAAGAAAGAGTAAGAGACAGTTGAATGGATTAAAGGCAGGGAACTTATGAAATCAGTGCAGGGCTTGTATCTTCAGACTAGTACAGGTTTTTTACTTGTCCAACAATAAAAGAATGGTCTGCAACACCATTTTTACATCATTGTAGGATGCAAGAAACCACTTTACAAAATAAAATTGATGACTATCTTTTTTTTAACCATAGAGAATTAGAGAAAAATGTACTGTAGGCTACACTCTACCTATTAGCTTCATGTATATTCAAGCATGTCTGAAAATAGAACACTGCCCCTTTAAGGCTCTCCAGGAGGCCAGTTGGCCACCATTGGTAGCCTATTAAACATTAGGACAACCAAATCCCTTTTTACCTCATTATAAAATAATTCCCTCCAGTGCTCAAAATTAAGAGCGTCCCGTCATCCCTGGGACGTAAATAATATGTACACGGTTCAAAACAGACTCTGACACAGTTCTGGGACAACGGATCCAAAATTCATACAACCACTGCATATAAAATAAAATTTTAAAAAAGCAATGAGGCTGATGCAACAGATCAAACCTTTTAGTTTTAAATTTGGATAAAGTTTAATTTCTTCATTTTATAAGCTGTAGACGACATGCGAATGTACCAAAATGCACAAAGTGGTAGAACAACTTTCTCAGAAGGGCACTGCCCGCACAAGTGGTTTCCTGTGACAGAAATGAAAATAATTCATTAAGAAAGAGGGGAGATCTAAAGATGCATCAACTAGAATGGATTACTAAAATGATTAGGATTATCATCAACTAGCATGGGTTATTAATATGATTAGGATTATCATCAACTAGCATGGGTTATTAATATGATTAGGATTATCATCAACTAGAATGGATTACTAATATGATTAGGATTATCATCAACTAGCATGGGTTATTAATATGATTAGGATTATCATCAACTAGAATGGGTTATTAATATGATTAGGATTATCATCAACTAGAATGGGTTATTAATATGATTAGGATTATCATCAACTAGCATGGGTTATTAATATGATTAGGATTATCATCAACTAGCATGGGTTATTAATATGATTAGGATTATCATCAACTAGCATGGGTTATTAATATGATTAGGATTATCATCAACTAGAATGGGTTATTAATATGATTAGGATTATCATCAACTAGAATGGGTTATTAATCATCAACTAGCATGGGTTATTAATATGATTAGGATTATCATCAACTAGAATGGGTTATTAATATGATTAGGATTATCATCACCTAGCATGGGTTACTAATATGATTAGGATTATCATCAACTAGCATGGGTTATTAATATGATTAGGGTTATCATCAACTAGCATGAATTACTAATATGATTGGGATTATCATCAACTAGCATGAATTACTAATATGATTGGGATTATGTCTTTGGCTACTGAACAATAAAACTAAGTTGATTTCAAAACCAATAGAACATGAGAAAAATGCTGATTTCAATGTAATATTAAGTGTTTATAAAATAATTCCCTCAACATCTCTATGGTGATATTTTGGCTAGGCTACTTAGAAACAAGGTAAGACGTGCTTCATAAAATTACATTTTCAGGTTTTAAATGATTACGTTTATGGTTAAATAGTTGAAAATGCTCCTCCGCTCAGATTCAAGGTGGGTGATGTGACGTGCGTAATAGGCACCATTCACTCTCCGGTCTTATGATTGTTTGATCTAAATAAACCTTCCCCCGAGTATGTCGACAGTATCAAGCCTTTAGACGTTAATGTTAATTATCCTTCATTATATTTGTTAAACATGACTTGCGTTTAGCCTGTATTTATGTTATTAAAAGTTGAATTGAAGTTTGGTTCCATTTTCTGGCGCCTCCGTCCTGTCAACATCGGTCTAGACATGACAGGCTGTAGCCCAAATGCATATCACTACACTTTGACATATAGGCTTTTTTATTTATTCAGGTCTACATGAAAAATATATCTGAATATTATTCCAACGTTGCCCTCTCTGATCCAATTCTGGTCAGAGTAATTGTTTGATATTGTGATTTTTTTTGTGTCCATTCAGACAAACATAAATCTATATTCTTCTTATCTTAAATTTGTTTTTACTTGTCCTGGGGAAGCCAAGTAGTGGTTTCGCTCACTCACTCACTCAACTCACTCAAATCACTCAACTCAACTCAACTCAACTCACTCACTCTTTTTTCAGAATTTCCGCCCGACTGACATACCCAAAGTAAACTGCCTGTTACTCAGGCCCAGAAGCCAGGATATGCATATACTTGGTACCATTGGATAGAAAACACTTTGAAGGTTGTATAAACGTTAAAATAATGTATGAGACTATAACACAATTGATATGGTAGGAGAAAATCCAAAGAAAAACCAACCAGAAATGTTTTATTTTGAGATCCCAGGCTCTTTCAATGGAAAGCAATGGGGCTGGCTTGTTTCTTCCAAAACGAGGAAGAATTTTGAGTTTTGGTACTCGGAGTCACATTGGGAAATCAGTCTGAGTGTGCGCGATAAAGAGGATGCACACTTGCTAATTTTACTTTCTATCGAACATACTTCTTTCCGTGTGAAATATTATAGTGGAATTACATTTTCGGGTACCTGAGGATTAAATAGAAATATAGTTTGACTTGTTTAAACTAAGCTTAGCAGTAGCTTTTTGGATTCCTTTGTCTGCATGTTGAACGAGTGAATTACTGAAATCGATGGCGCCAACTAAACTGACTTTTTGGGATATAAAGAAGGATTTTATCTAACAAAACAACCATGCATGTTGTAGCTGAGACCCTTGGGATTGCAAACAGAGGAAGATTTTCAAAAACTAAGTGATAATTTTATCGCTATTTGTGATTTTATGAAGCCTGTGCTTCATTATTATTATTATTTCTTTGAATTGCACTCCCTCCAATTTCACCGGATGTTCTGTATCCTGTATCAATAACAGTGACAGACACATCAGTGGTAGAACATTTCTACAACAGTAAGAGGTAGATTAAGAACATGTACTGTATGTTAATTATTTTTTTTTACCTTTATTTAACTAGCCAAGTCAGTTAAGAACAAATTCTTATTTACAATGACGGCCTAGGAACAGTGGGTTAACTGCCTGTTCAGGGGCAGAACGACAGAACGTACCTTGTCAGCTTGGGAGTTTGAACTTGCAACCGTTCGGTTACTAGTCCAACGCTCTAACCACTAGGCTACCCTGCTGCCCCTGTGTGTGTGTGTGTGTATACGTTTCTCCAGCCCCTTCCCCTCCCCAGCCCCAGCTCCTGCCCCTCCCCTTCCCCAGGGCCTGCTCCAGCTCCAGCCCCAGCTCCCTCGCCAGCTCCCGCCCGCAGACATAATCCTAATTAGCTTCATTAAATAGTACCTGCAAAACACCAGTCTTAACGTCAACAGTGAAGAGACAACTCCAGGATGCTGGCATTCTAGGCAGAGTTCCTCTGTCCAGTGTCTGTGTTCTTTTGCCCATATTAATCTTTTATTTTTATTGGCCAGTCTGAGATATGGAGTTTTCTTTGCAACTCTGCCTAGAAAGCCAGCATCCCTAGCCATGCTAGTCACCTCTTCACTGTTGACGTTGAGACTGCTGCTAGTTGAGGACTTGTGAGGCGTCTGTTTCTCAAACTAGACACTCTAATGTACTTGTCCTCTTGCTCAGTTGTGCACCGGGGCCTCCCACTCCTCTTTCTATTCTGGTTAGAGCCAGTTTGCGCTGTTCTGTGTTAACACTTTTTTTGGTTACTACATTATTCCATGTGTTATTTCATAGTTTTGATGTTTTCACTATTATTCTACAATGTAAAAATAAAGAAAAACCCTTGAACGAGTAGTTGTGTCCAACCTTTTGACTGGTAATGTATATCAAGAGATCATCTGCAAATAAGTTTAGTTTATATTCATGTTAACCAACACGAACACCTGTTACATCTGAGTCCTGTCTAATTATTTCTGAAAGCGGTTCAATTGCCAGTGCAAAAACAGGAGGGGAGAGGGAGAACATCCCTGTCTCGGGCCCCTTTTTAAAGCAATTTCATCAGGTAATATATTTAGAGACACCTCCTCCCTGGGTTTGCTTGTGTTGTGTGCCAGAGTACCAGAATCCGTTGGGCCATTGTAAACGAAGCAGAAGCTAACTGACCCAGACCTTGATGGGTACCAGGGTTTGGGTCAATTCCATTTAATTTCCAGTCAATTCAGAAAGTAAACTAAATTCCAATTCATATCACAAATGTTCCCATTTGAAAACCATTCAAATCCATTGGAATTGAAGTGGAATTGACCCAAACCCTGATGGATATTTTAATAGCACAGAACAATGAGATAGATATTTCACCGGATGTATAAATGTGAAGCATCTGCATCTGCCAAATATGGTAGTGAGAGGAAACCCACTGGCCGGCAGTGGGAGAAGATGTATTTTGACCAATATTCTGCAAGTTTTCTCATCGATTAAGTATTGGATGTCAACACAGCTCTTTGTTCCCAAAACAAGAGTCTGCTATGAACAGAGTGGACTAAGTTTTGTAGACTTTACCCTTTGCCAAAATTACATAAAATTGCATTGTTTATGAGGGAGTGCGGAGTGCAAAGGCGAATTGAGTTATTGCACACGCTCACTTCACGAAGTAGGCGTTCACTAATGGAAATATGCAGATGCATGCTAGAACGCACTAATAGGATCTCACTAGCTCGTGCTTGGCTTTGCCCACCGTCCTTGCTTCTTCTGCCCACTATGACTAATTTGTTCCTATTGGAAACGTTAGGCTGTGATATATCTTGGTTTAGTTATAAAAAATCTTTGCTAATAGTGTCCTATGAGAGGTACGTCTGGTTGACCCTGAGACAGACTCTCAAAGCAGTCTGGAGCTCAACAAGTATGCCAACAGAAAAATTCAGGCAAGGAAGGAGTGCTTGGAACTACCAGATCTTTAGAAGCATACAGCTACCTCCAAGAGGCTTATGGGTTGTGACCAGCATGCAGTATTTAAGTGACACAGACAGCAGCCATGTTTATAATAAAAGCCCCTTTAGTAAGTCAATCAGCCAGCCAGCCAGCCAGTCATCTGGGAAGCCTAGTGAGTTGTCATCAGCCACACGTAATAGTAGCCAGTAGACTCGAGACGTGTGTGTGTGTTTGCGTGCGTGTGCATGCGTGTGCATGCGTGTGTATGTGTGTAATTGGAGACTATAGGGCCACCTGGCCTGGCTGCATGGTGACTCAGTGTTTCCACACAGCCTAGACCTGGATCACACCACGCCAGTGGGGAGAGAGGGTGTGGAAGGGGGAGAAGGGGGGGGGGGTGTGGGAAGGGGGAGAGTGTGTGTGGGAGGGGAAGGTGTGGGAAGGGGGAGAGGGTATGTGGGAAGGGTAGAGGGTGTGTGGGAGGGGAAGGTGTGGGAAGGGGGAGAGGGTATGTGGGAAGGGGAGAGGGTGTGGGGGACGGGAAGGTGTGGGAAGGGGGAGAGGGTGTGTGGGAGGGGAGGGTGTGGGAAGGGGGAGAGGGTGTGTGGGAAGGGGGAGGTGGTGTGTGGGAGGGGAAGGTATGGGAAGGGGGAGAGGGTGTGTGGGAAGGGGGAGAGGGTGTGTGGGAGGGGAAGGTATGGGAAGGGGGAGAGGGTGTGTGGGAGGGGAAGGTGTGGGAAGGGGGAGAGGGTATGTGGGAGGGGAAGGTGTGGGGAGGGGGAGAGGGTGTGTGGGAAGGGGGAGGCGGTGTGTGGGAGGGGAAGGTATGGGAAGGGGGAGAGGGAGAGGGTGTGTGGGAGTGGAAGGTATGGGAAGGGGGAGAGGGTGTGTGGGAGGGGAAGGTATGGGAAGGGGGAGAGGGTGTGTGGGAAGGGGGAGGCGGTGTGTGGGAGGGGAAGATGTGGGAAGGGGGAGAGGGTGTGGGGGGGAAGGTGGGAAGGGGGAGAGGGTGTGGGAGGGGAAGGTGGGAGGGGAAGGTATGGGAAGGGGGAGAGGGTGTGTGGGAGGGAAGGTATGGGAAGGGGGAGAGGAAGAGGGTGTGTGGGAGGGGAAGGTATGGGAAGGGGGAGAGGGTGTGTGGGAGGGGGAGGCGGTGTGTGGGAGGGGGAGGTGTGGGAAGGGGGAGAGGGTGTGTGGGAAGGGGGAGAGGGTGTGTGGGAGGGGAAGGTATGGGAAGGGGGAGAGGGTGTGTGGGAAGGGGGAGAGGGTGTGTGGGAGGGGAAGGTGTGGGAAGGGGGAGAGGGTATGTGGGAAGGGGGAGAGGGAGAGGATGTGTGGGAGGGGAAGGTATGGGAAGGGGGAGAGGGTGTGTCGGAGGGGAATATGTGGGAAGGGGGAGAGGGTGTGTGGGAAGGGGGAGGCGGTGTGTGGGAGGGGAAGGTGTGGGAAGGGGGAGAGGGTGTGTGGGAAGGGGGAGAGGGTGTGTGGGAGGGGAAGGTTTGGGAAGGGGGAGAGGGTGTGTGGGAAGGGGGAGAGGGTGTGTGGGAGGGGAAGGTATGGGAAGGGGGAGATGTTGTGTGGGAAGGGGAAGAGGGTGTGTGGGAAGGGGGAGGCGGTGTGTGGGAGGGGAAGGTGTGGGAAGGGGGAGGCGGTGTGTGGGAAGGGGAAGACGGTGTGTGAAAAGGGGGAGACGGTGTGTGGGAAGGGGGAGACGGTGTGTGGGAAGGGGGAGATGTTGTGTGGGAAGGGGGAGGCGGTGTGTGGGAGGGGAAGGTGTGGGAAGGGGGAGAGGGTGTGTGGGAGGGGAAGGTGTGGGAAGGGGGAGAGGGTGTGTGGGAGGGGAAGGTATGGGAAGGGGGAGAGGGTGTGTGGGAAGGGGGAGAGGGTGTGTGGGAAGGGGGAGAGGGTGTGGGTATGTCTGGGAGTAAAAGAGAGCGAGACAGTTTCTAGCCCTACTACTGGCCAGTGAAATAGATATGTTCTCTATACTCTCACAGTGAGGCATGTCTCCAGAGACCTGTCACGGCCATGTTGAATTATAATAGTTGCACCACAACCTCTCAAATTGATTTAATTCTGTACTGTGTTTATGTTGGCTGCGGTCTGCTTTTTGTGGTCGTGGTCTGAGTGGAGGAGTGTGGGGAAAGAGGAGTTGGTGGTCTGGGGAAGTGTGTGTGTGTGTGTGTGTGTGTGTGTGTGTGTGTGTGTGTGTGTGTGTGTGTGTGTGTGTGTGTGTGTGTGTGTGTGTGTGTGTGTGTGTGTGTGTGTGTGTGTGTGTGTGTGTGTGTGTGTGTGTGTGTGTGTGTGTGCGTGTGTGTGTCTGTCTGTCTGAGGGAGGGTGGTGGTAACCAAGATCAAATTGAATCAGTATCAGTATCCAACTTTGATTTACCTTCCATGGCAGCAGACAAGGAGATGAAAGAGGAGAGAGGTAGTGGAGGGGGAGAAGAAAGAGGAGGATAGAATAATGAACCCTTTGGTGAAACCTGCTGCTGCTTCTGCTGTAGAACATATCAGAGAAGGCCTCTCTCTGGAGCTGTTCCAAGTCCTCACTTCAGTTGCCTCCCAAACACATGCACCCACCCACACACACTATGGCACCCTATCCCCTATATAGTGCACTACTTTTGACTAGGATCCACAGCTACAGTTGCCACTGGGCTGGGAGTCCATGAATAAAGGATAGGAATAATACCGGGGACAGGGATAGAGAGCAGGGGAGGGGCTAGAGAGCAGGGGAGGGGGGGCTAGAGAGCAGGGGAGGGGCTAGAGAGCAGGGGATAGGCTAGAGGGCAGGGGAGCAGGGGAGGGGCTAGAGAGCAGGGGAGGGGCTAGGGAGCAGGGGCAGGGCTAGGGAGCAGGGGAGGGCTAGAGAGCAGGGGAGGGGCTAGAGAGCAGGGGGAGGGGGGATGGGGAGGGGCTAGAGAGCAGGGGAGGGGCTAGAGAGCAGGGGAGGGGCTAGAGAGCAGGGGAGGGGCTAGGGAGAGCAGGGGGAGGGGCTAGAGAGATGGGGAGGGGCTAGAGAGCAGGGGAGGGGCTAGGGAGCAGGGGAGGGGCTAGAGAGCAGCAGGGGAGGGGCTAGAGAGCAGGGGAAGAGGGAGCACGGGGAGGGAGGGACTAGGGGAGCAGGGGGGAGGGGGCTAGGGAGCAGGGGAGGAGATAGGGGAGGGAGCAGGGGGGGGAGGGGAGGGGCTAGGGAGCAGAAGCAGGGGAGGGGCTAGGGAGCAGGGGGGGAGGGGCTAGGGATTGGGAGAGGAGGGTGCTGGGGAGCAGGGGGGAGGGGGTAGGGAGCAGGGGAGGGGCACGGGAGGGGAGGGCAGAAGAGAGCTGTGGAGGGAAGGGGGCTAGGGAGCAGGGGAGGGGGATAGGGAGCAGTGGGGGAGGTGGCTAGAGAGCAGGGGAATATGCTAGGGAGCACGGGAGGGGATAGGGAGCAGGGGAGGTGGCTAGGGAGCAGGGGAGGGGGGCTAGGGAGAAACAGGGGAGGGGACAGTGCTAGGGAGCAGGGGGTGGGGAGGGGGGGCAGGGGGGGAGCAGGGGGAGGGGCTGGGGAGGGAGCAGAAGAGGGGGGCTAGGGAGCAGGGGAGGGGCTGGGGAGTGGGGAGGGAGCAGGGGAGGGGATAGGGAGCAGTGGGGGAGGTGGCTGGAGGGAGCAGGGGAGGGGATGGAGGGAGGTGGGGCGGGAGGGGATAGGTAGCATGTGGAGGGAGGGTACTGGAGGAGAGGTGGGGAGCAGGTGAGGGGCTTGGGAGCAGGAGAGGGGCTAGGGAGCAGGGGAGGATGCTAGGGAGCAGGTGGGGGGGAGGTGGCTAGGGAGCAGAGAGGTGGGGGGGGCTAGGTGGGGAGCATGTGGGGGAGGGGCTGGAGGTGGAGGAGAGCACGGGGATGTGTGGGGAGGTGGGGAGGGATCAGGTGGGGAGGGGCTGGAGAGAGCTGTGGAGGGAAGGGGGCTGGGGAGAGTGGCTGGGGAGTGGAGGGAGCAGGTGGGGAGGGAGCTAGGGAGCAGGGGAGGGGGCTGGGGAGTGGGAGCAGTGGAGGGGCTAGGGAGCAGGGGAGATGGCTGGAGGGAGCAGGGTGAGGCTAGGGAGAGGGGAGGGGGCTAGGGAGGTGGGGAGTGGGGGAGGGGGATAGATGTGGAGGAGAGGTGGGGGGGATGTGGGAGGCTGGGGAGTGGAGATGGAGAGAGGTGGGGGGAGGGGCTAGGGAGTGGAGATGTGGGGGAGGTGGGGGCCTGGAGATGTGGAAACAGTGGGGAGAGGGACTTGGGAGAATGGGAGGTGGGGGTGGAGATGTGGAGGCAGGAGTGGGGGGGGATGGAGCAGGGGGGGGTGAGTGGAGGAGGTGGGGGGGGATGAGGAGAGGGGGGGTGAGGTGGGCAGGAGGTGGTGGGGGGAGATGTGGAGGAGAGGTGGAGCAATGGGGAGGTGGGGAGTGGAGCTGGAGATGTGGATGTGGAGAGGTGGGGAGGGAGATGTGGAGGAGAGGTGGGGGGAGATGGAGGAGAGGTGGGGAGTGGAGATGTGGAGGAGAGGTGGGGAGGTGGGGAGAGTGGAGGAGAGGTGGGGGGGAGATGGAGGAGAGGTGGGGAGTGGAGGAGGTGGGGAGATGTGGAGGAGAGGTGGGGAGTGGAGATGTGGAGGAGAGGTGGGGAGTGGAGATGTGGAGATGTGGAGGTGGAGGTGGGGTGGAGATGTGGAGGAGAGGTGGGGAGTGGAGATGTGGAGGAGAGGTGGGGAGTGGGATGGGGAGGTGGGGAGTGGAGATGTGGAGGAGAGGTGGGGAGTGGAGATGTGTGAGGAGAGGTGGGGAGTGGAGATGTGGAGGAGAGGTGGGGAGTGGAGATGTGGAGGAGAGGTGGGGAGTGGAGATGTGTGAGGAGAGGTGGGGAGTGGAGATGTGGAGGAGAGGTGGGGAGTGGAGATGTGGAGGAGAGGTGGGGAGTGGAGATGTGTGAGGAGAGGTGGGGAGTGGAGATGTGGAGGAGGTGGGGAGGTGGGAGATGTGGAGGAGAGTGGGGAGTGGAGATGTGGAGGAGAGGTGGGGAGTGGAGATGTGGAGGAGAGGTGGGGAGTGGAGATGTGGAGGAGAGGTGGGGAGTGGAGATGTGGAGGAGAGGTGGGGAGTGGAGATGTGGAGGAGAGGTGGGGAGGGAGATGTGGAGGAGTGGGGAGTGGAGATGTGGAGAGGTGGGGAGTGGAGATGTGGAGGAGAGGTGGGGAGGGAGATGTGGAGGAGAGAGGTGGGGGGAGTGGAGATGTGGAGAGGTGGGGAGTGGAGATGTGGAGGAGAGGTGGGGAGTGGAGATGTGTGAGGAGAGGTGGGGAGTGGAGGTGGGGAGTGGAGATGTGGAGGAGAGGTGGGGAGGAGGGAGGTGGGGATGTGGAGGAGAGGTGGGGAGTGGAGATGTGGAGGAGAGGTGGGGGGAGCTGGAGATGTGGAGAGGTGGGGAGTGGAGATGTGTGAGGAGAGGTGGGGAGTGGAGATGTGTGAGGAGAGGTGGGGAGTGGTGAGCTGGAGATGTGGAGGAGAGTGGGGAGTGGAGGAAAGGAGGTTGGAACGTGGGCAGGTGGAGGTGGGGAGACGTAGACCATATGGGAGGCTAAGTGAGAAGCCAGCTGATCCCAGGGGTTTACAATGAACAGATCAACACTCTGAGGCAGACTTCCCCAGAGCCCTTCTCCCTCCTCCCCTTTCTTTCTCTCCCCACTCCTCCACTCAGCCCACGACCACAAAAAGCAGACCACAGCCAACATAAACACAGTACAGAATTAAATCAATTTGAGAGGTTGTGGTGCAACTATTAGAATTCAACATGGCTGTGACAGGTCTCTGGAGACATGCCTCACTGTGAGAGTATAGAGAACGTATCTATACCACTGGCCAGTAGTAGGGCTAGAAACTGTCTCGCTCTCTTTCACTCCCTCTCAAACACACACCCACTATTATCTCCTAGCCCCTAACCAGTACTCTTACCCTAACCCTAACGTTAACCCAAAAACCTAACCTTAACCCTAACTCTAAACCTAAACCTAACACTAGCTCCTAACCCTGACCCTCAATGTTCAAAACCAGCTGCTTCACAAAATATTGCACATTCTCCACATTTAGCCAATGCGTCATCACGTAACCTCTGGGTTACAGTACATTAGAAACAGTGTTAAGCTACAGAACAGAACTCCTAGAACACGCTTCAGTCCCTTACTAACACATATAAACACAGAGATGGGCGTTAGAAGTTATTGACATGATTTTGACTACAGATAAACTGAAATGGTCCACCCACACAGAAAGTGTGGTGAAGGCACAACTGCGACAGCGCCTCTTCAACCTCAGGAGGCTGAAGAAATTTGGCTTGTCACCTAAAACCCTCACAAATGTCTACAGATGCACATTTGAGAGCATTCTGTCGGGCTGTATCACCGCCTGGTACGGCAACTGCACCACCCATAACCACAGGGCTCTCCAGAGGGTGGTGCCGTCTGCAAAAAGCATCACCGGGGGCAAAAAACCTGCTCTCAAGGACACCTACAGCACCCGATGTCACAGGAAGGGCAAAAAGATCATCAAGGACAACATCCTGCTACCATGCAGAAGGCAAGGACAGTACAGGTGCATCAAAGCTGGGACGGAGAGACTGAAAAATAGCTTCTATCTAAAGGTCATTAGACCGTTAGACTGTTAAACAGTCATCACTAACACAGAGAGGCTGCTGCCTACATACAGACTTCAAATCATTGGCCACTCTAACAAATTGAACACTAGTCACTTTATTAATGCCACTTTAATAATGATGTTTACATATCTTGCACTTCTCATCCCAGATGTATATACTGCATTTTATACCATCTTTTGCATCTCGTCTATGCTGGTCAGTCATGGCTCATCCATATATTTATATGTACATATTCATATTCCATCCCTTTACTTAGATTTGTGTGTATTAGGTAGTTGTTGTAGAGTTGTTAGATTACTTGTTAGATATTTCTGCACTGAACTAAAAGCACAAGCATTTCGCTACACTCACAATAACATCTGCTAACCATGTGTATGTGAGCAATAACATTTTATTTTATTTGTCTCAGCTCCCAGCACTCAGCTCCCAGCACTCAGCTCCCAGCACTCAGCTCCCAGCACTCAGCTCCCAGCAATCAGCTCACAGCAATCAGCTCACAGCAATCAGCTCACAGCACTCAGCTCACAGCACTCATCTCCCAGCTCACAGCACTCATCTCCCAGCACTCAAATCCCAGCTCTCAGCTCCCAGCACTCAGCTCCCAGCACTCAGCTCTCAGCACTCAGCTCTCAGCACTCAGCTCTCAGCACTCAGCTCCCAGCACTCAGCTTCCAGCACTCAGCTCCCAGCACTCAGCTCCCAGCACTCAGCTCCCAGCACTCAGCTCCCAGCACTCAGCTCTCAGCACTCAGCTCCCAGCACTCAGCTCCCAGCACTCAGCTCCCAGCACTCAGCTCCCAGCACTCAGCTCATCTCCCAGCACTCAGCTCCCAGCACTCAGCTCCCAGCACTCAGCTCCCAGCACTCAGCTCCCAGCACTCAGCTCTCAGCACTCAGCTCTCAGCACTCAGCTCCCAGCACTCAGCTCCCAGCACTCAGCTCCCAGCACTCAGCTCCCAGCACTCAGCTCACAGCACTCATCTCCCAGCACTCAAATCACAGCACTCACCTCCCAGCACTCAAATCCCAGCACTCAGCTCCTAGCACTCAGCTCCTAGCACTCAGCTCCCAGCACTCACCTCCTAGCTCTCAGCTCCCAGCACTCAGCTCCCAGCACTCAGCTCCCAGCACTCAGCTCCCAGCACTCAGCTCCCAGCACTCAGCTCCCAGCACTCAGCTCCCAGCACTCAGCTCCCAGCACTCAGCTCCTAGCACTCACCTCCTAGCTCTCAGCTCCTAGCACTCAGCTCCTAGCACTCAGCTCCCAGCACTCAGCTCCTAGCACTCAGCTCCTAGCACTCACCCCCACCCCAGCACCACTCTCCCCAATCCAACCCCACTCTCCTTGATCCCAACCCCAGCCCCTCAGTCAACTTGGTTTCCAAACAGACCAATAAGTATTTACCATGTGGACTCCCTGTGAGGATGGGATTGGAATGGGCTAACTCACTGTGTGTGTGTGTGTGTGTATATGTCTGCGTGCGGGCGAGAGACGGGCTGCTCCAGGCTGTGGAAGGGGTAGGAAGTGGAGTGAGCTAGGCGAGGAGACGCTCTCTGAGAGCCTGCCCAAGTAAACAACCCCCTACCGACACACACACACACACACACACACACACACACACACACACACACACACACACACACACACACACACACACACACACACACACACACACACACACACACACACACACACACACACACACACACACACACACACACACACACACACACACACACACACATCTCCTATGCTGTGTCACCTCTAGTTTGTCGTGCCTCTTACGGATAACGCCAGAGGAGTGTGTGTGTGTGTGTGTGTGTTTTGTCATAACTCTTCATAACACTCTATTACCACTACTGCTATGGTGTTTATAATGAAAGATGTTTATACATACTGGGCCTGTGAAGTACGTCATTGCACCCTGTCGAGGCCGCAATGTCCTTTTAAGATCAAGAAGTGGAAATGAACTTGTCCTGCATTAAGAGAGAGCTTTCAAGAGAGAAAGGGAGTGAGGGATAACCCATATTTATGTTGATTTATTTTCCCGTTTGTACTTTCACTATTTGCACATCATTACAACACTGATATGTATATATATATATATATGACATTTGAAATGTCTTTATTCTTTTGGAACTTCTGTGAGTGTAATGTTATTTGTATTGTTTATTTCACATTTGTTTATTATCTACCTCACTTGATATGTTGACATTCATTTCCAATGCCAATAAAGTCATTGAATTGAATTGATAGAGACAGACAGACAGACAGACAGACAGACAGGCAGGCAGGCAGGCAGGCAGGCAGGCAGGCAGGCAGGCAGGCAGGCAGGCAGGCAGGCAGGCAGGCAGGCAGGCTGGCTGGCTGGCTGGCAGGCTGGCAGGCTGGCAGGCAGACAGACAGGCAGGCAGACAGACAGGCAGGCAGACAGACGGGGGGAGAGAGACAGACAGACAGACGGGGGGAGAGAGAGACAGACAGACGGGGGGAGAGACAGACAGAAAGACAGAGGGGGAGAGAGACAGACAGACGGGGGGAGAGACAGACAGACAGACAGACTGGGGGAAGAGAGACAGACAGACGGGCAAGAGAGACAGACAGACAGACGGGAGGGAGACAGACAGACAGACAGACGGGAGGGAGACAGACAGACAGACAGACGGGGAGGGGGAGACAGACAGACAGATGGGGGGGTGAGACAGACAGACAGACAGACAGACAGGGGGGGGAGACAGACAGACAGACAGACGGGAGGAGAGAGACAGACAGACGGGTGGGGAGAAAGACAGACAGACAGACGGGGGGAAGAGAGACAGACAGACGGGGGGAGACAGACAGACAGACAGACAGACAGACAGACAGACAGACAGACAGACAGACAGACAGACAGACAGACAGACATACAGACAGACGGGGGGAGACAGACAGACAGACAGGGGGGGGAGACAGACAGACAGACAGACGGGGGGGACAGGCAGACAGACAGACGGGGGGAGAGACAGACAGACAGACGGGGGGAGAGAGACAGACAGACGGGTGGGAGAGAGACAGACAGACGGGGAGAGAGACAGACAGACAGGGGGAGAAAGACAGACAGACAGACGGGGAAGAGAGACTGACAGACGGGGGGAGAGACAGACAGACGGGGGGAGAGAGACAGACAGACGGGTGGGAGAGAGACAGACAGACAGGGGAGAGAGCCTGACAGACAGACAGACAGACAGACAGACAGACAGACAGACAGACAGACAGACAGACAGACAGACAGACAGACAGACAGACAGACAGACAGGCAGGCAGGCAGGCAGACAGACAGACGGGGGGAGAGAGACAGTCAAACGGGGGGGAGAGAGACAGACAGACGGGGAGAGAGACAGACAGACAGACAGACAGACAGACAGACAGACAGACAGACAGACAGACAGACAGACAGACAGACAGACAGACAGACAGACAGACAGACAGACAGACAGACAGACAGACAGACAGAGGGGAGGGAGAGAGAGAGGAAGCGATTCCCAAACCTTCCATAATAAAGCCATCAGCTACAGAGAGATGAACCTGGAGATCAGTCCCCTAAGCAAGCTCGTCCTGGGGCTCTGTTCACAAACACAAACATACCCCACAGAGCCACAGGACAGCAACACAATTAGACCCAAACAAATCAGGAGAAATTATAAAGATAATTACTTGACACATTTGGGAAGAATTAACCAAAAAAACAGAGCAAACTAGAATGCTATTTGGCCCTAAACAGAGATTTCACAGTGGCAGAATACCTAACCACTGACTGACCCAAACTTAAGGGAAATGTTGACTATGTATAGACTCAGTGAGCAGAGCCTTGCTATTGAGAAAGGCCGCCGTAGGCAGACATGGCTCTTAAGAGAAGACAGGCTATATGCACACTGCCAACAGAATGAGGTGGAAACTGAGCTGCACTTCCTAACATCCTGCCAAATGTATGACCATATTAGAGACACATATTTCTCTCAGATTACACAGAATAAGTGTGCAATAACAGCAGCAAGATTTGTGGCCTGTTGCCACAAGAAAAGGGCAACCAGTGAACACCATTGTAAATACATCCCATATTTATGTTATTTGTTTAGCCTGTTTTAGGAATTAGCTGTAATTGGATAAACCTCAATTTTATACCAATTTATTCCGATTGTTTACAGGAATTTCTGACTGGATGGTTCGTCTGCTGTTATTCTCTCTCTACATGCTGCTGGACAACAATAACTGATTTCTTCTTGACTTGAAACCCAGATGAGTTCTTAGCGCTCCCTCCTCCTGACAGAAAGCCATTGTTTCTCACGTCGTCTCACGTCGAGTCACAGCTACCGGAAACTTTGGTTTGTGATTATTCTGTCTCATTGCTTTGAAATATACTGCATAGTACTGTAATAATAGCAGTACTGAGAGGGAATAATAGCAGAACAATATATATTTTAGACAGATAGACTCACACAGAGAACAAATGGAAGAGCTACTCAGTCCGACCAGAGGAACACTGGAAAAATGTGACAGTTCAATTCACTAAACACGCCCTTCAGGGCTTCAGCAGGGATCTAAACTACTGAGGTTGTTTGTAAATGTGTGCTCAGATTTCTCAGGGCAGTCTTCCATCTAGATAAACAGCCAGTTCACCCGTGATACAAGTCAGTGTTCGACGTCCATCCATATCTGAGGTCGTCGGGAGATGGCATGGAAACTGGCCACTAGGGGCAGCAACGAGTGCTGTTACCTCCAAGTAGGATTCGGATTTGCGAGGGTGCTGTGGACAGGATTGGCTAGGGTGTTGTGAACAGGATTGGCTAGGGTGTTGTGAACAGGGTTGGCTGGGGTGCTGTGGACAGGATTGGCTAGGGTGTTGTGGACAGGGTTGGCTAGGGTGTTGTGAACAGGGTTGGCTGGGGTGCTGTGGACAGGATTGGCTAGGGTGCTGTGGACAGGGTTGGCTAGGGTGCTGTGGACAGGATTGGCTAGGGTGTTGTGGACAGGGTTGGCTAGGGTGTTGTGAACAGGGTTGGCTGGGGTGCTGTGGACAGGATTGGCTAGGGTGTTGTGGACAGGGTTGGCTAGGGTGTTGTGGACAGGGTTGGCTAGGGTGTTGTGAACAGGGTTGGCTAGGGTGTTGTGGACAGGGTTGGCTAGGGTGTTGTGGACAGGGTTGGCTAGGGTGTTGTGAACAGGGTTGGCTAGGGTGTTGTGGACAGGGTTGGCTAGGGTGTTGTGGACAGAGTTGGCTAGGGTGTTGTGAACAGGGTTGGCTAGGGTGCTGTGGACAGGGTTGGCTGGGGTGCTGTGGACAGGGTTGGCTAGGGTGTTGTGAACAGGGTTGGCTAGGGTGCTGTGGACAGGGTTGGCTGGGGTGCTGTGGACAGGGTTGGCTAGGGTGCTGTGGACAGGGTTGGCTAGGGTGCTGTGGACAGGGTTGGCTAGGGTGCTGTGGACAGGGTTGGCTTGGGTGTTGTGGACAGGGTTGGCTAGGGTGCTGTGGACAGGGTTGGCTAGGGTGCTGTGGACAGGGTTGGCTAGGGTGCTGTGAACAGGGTTGGCTAGGGTGCTGTGGACAGGGTTGGCAGATGGGTGTACGCATCTGCCTCAGATTTCAAAGGTTGAAAGTTCAAATCCAGCAATTTAAAGTTATTTTTGTTTTAAGCCTGTCCCTAACCTTAACCATTCGGAGTTAATGCCTAACCTTGAGATGTCGGAGTTAATACCTAAACTTAACCTTAATTATACACTTTGAAATTGGACTTTTTGCAACATCTAATTCGGATGTGAGACCTAGTTGAGATAAGGCCTTACCTGGAACCTGTCTATCAGGCCTCATCCTGTCCTACCTCTCCACTACCCTCAGGATAAACCTGTTGAGAGAGACACACACACACACACACACACACACACACACACACACACACACACACACACACACACACACACACACACACACACACACACACACACACACACACACACACACACACACACACACACACACACACACACAATGCGTGTTTGTGCCTGTGTGTGTGTGTGTGTGTCAGCAGTGTGTTGTGTGCTGGCGTGAGTGTGTTTGTGTGTGTCTCAGCAGTGTGTTGTGTGCTGGCGTGTGTGTGTCTCAGCAGTGTGTTGTGTGTTGGCGTGAGTGTGTGTGTGTGTGTGTCTCAGCAGTGTGTTGTGTGCTGGCATGAGTGTTTGTGCCTGTGTGTGTGTGTGTGTGTCTCAGCAGTGTGTTGTGTGCTGGCATGAGTGTGTGTGTTGTGTGCTGGCGTGATTGTTTGTGCCTGTGTGTGTGTGTGTGTCTCAGCAGTGTGTTGTGTGCTGGCGTGAGTGTTTGTGCCTGTGTGTGTGTGTGTATGTGTGTGTGTGTCTCAGCAGTGTGTTGTGTGCTGGCATGAGTGTGTGTGTTGTGTGCTGGCGTGAGTGTGTGTTGTGTGCTGGCGTGAGTGTGTGTTGTGTGCTGGCGTGAGTGTGTGTGCCTGTGTGTGTGTGTGTGTGTGTGTGTGTGTGTGTGTGTGTGTGTGTGTGTGTGTGTGTGTGTGTGTGTGTGTGTGTGTGTGTGTGTGTGTGTGTGTGTGTGTGTGTGTGTGTCTCAGCAGTGTGCTGTGTGCTGGCGTGAGTGTTTGTGCCTGTGTATGTGTGTGTGAGTGTGTGTCTCAGCATTGTGTTGTGTGCTGGCGTGAGTGTGTGTGTGTGTCTCAGCAGTGTGTTGTGTGCTGGCGTGAGTGTGTGTGTGTGTGTGTGTGTGTGTGTGTGTGTGTGTGTGTGTGTGTGTGTGTGTGTGTGTGTGTGTGTGTGTGTGTGTGTGTGTGTGTGTGTGTGTGTGTGTGTGTGTGTGTGTGTGTGTGTCTCAGCAGTGTGTTGTGTGCTGGTGTGAGTGTGAGATTTGTGTTCTCAGACTTTGTGCCACTCAAGATCATTGTGAAACTATATTTTTCTATGTATCTTTTGGTTTAGATCTTTTTAGCGGCTGTCTTTATCTTTAGCCTTGTTGTTATTTTGAACTGCTTATGTTTCTATTGCAGCTGGTATATGAATATTTCTACAAACATGATAGTTATCTTCTTATATCCCAATCTGTAAACCCTTCAAGAGAATAGTCATGTGTTTGTGGATTCTATAAATACTCTGATGATCTCTGCTGTCAGAGGTTCTGCTCCAGTAACAAGACAGTGTCTGAATCCAAAATTGCACACTATTCCTTATAGAGTACACTACTTTTGAAAAGAAAAGTGGTACACTATGTAGGGAATAGGTTGTGATATGGGACTCAGTCACATCTCCTCTGGGCTTCCTCTTTGACTGCAGTGGGCTAAATCAGGTTCACACAGACTGTTTCTTGATAGTTTTAAACAAATCTACTTTGACACAAAAGTACCCACCTCACACACATGGCTTGGGCTTAAAAAACATGGCTTGGGCTTAAAAAACATGGCTAGGGCTTAAAAAACATGGCTAGGGCTTAAAAAAAAGACACCTGTACCATGTCAGATATAGAGTAGAAATGTATTTGCGTTTGCGCCCCAATGTTACACTTTATGTACCTTACATCTGTAATGATTATCATCCTCCTCTTCTGAGGAGTAGTAAGAAGGATCGGAGGACCAATGCGCAGCGTGGTACATGTTCATATTATTTATTACAACAAGCAAACACTGAAACAATACAATAAACGACACGTGAAAATATCAACCGAAACAGTTCCGTGTGGAACACACAGACAGAAAATGAACACCCACGACACACAGGTGGAAAAAGGCTACCTAAGTATGATTCTCAATCAGAGACAACTAACGACACCTGCCTCTGATTGAGAACCATACCAGGCCAAACTCAAAACACAACATAGAAAAACGAACATAGACAACCCACCCAACTCACGCCCTGACCATACTAAAACAAAGACCTAAATAAAAGAACTAAGGTCAGAACGTGACAACATCACAGAAGACTGTAATATAACTAAACCTGTTTGACATAGAAACATCAGATTTTCAGTTTTTTATTTTGATTAATTATTTTAAAAAATATGAATAACATTCCATCCATGAGGCCACTAGGTCATTTGACTACAGTTGTAACTGTAACGTGACCTGTGATGTCATCTTCTACAGTGTCTGTTGTTTATATCTAAAGGCTTAATTTATTTAGGGTGTGTGTATGTGTGTGAATGTGGTTATTTAAATAATCACCCTGGCTGCTAAACTGTACCCATACGCTGTTACATGCTGCCTCTATGTATCGATGTCTTCAGGAAACAGATGGTGAAGAACACAACTGAGAAACCAGGGACGAATAAGACACTACTATCTCACAAAGGGCTTGGAAATACATTGAGACCAATATAATTCGCTGTTCCTTCATATCTGCTAATGAATTGGTTACGTCATCTTATTCCTCGTCTGTCCTCTGCATTCCCATGCCTGGCTCCTTGTGATAGAACTAGGACTACTAAGTCAAGTGTAAGTGGTCCTTCTGTAGCTCAGTTGGTAGAGCATGGCGCTTGTAACGCCAGGGTAGTGGGTTCGATTCCCGGGACCACCCATACGTAGAATGTATGCACACATGTCTGTAAGTCGCTTTGGATAAAAGTGTCTGCTAAATGGCATATATTATTATATTAAGTGTTGTGTCACTCGTTAGAGTGTCTGGGTGTGTTTCCACAACCTGTCAGTCAGCCATCTGTCTCTCACTCAGGGCCCATGTAAACCTCCCCACCTCTCGCTCGCTCGCTGTCACACTTCAAAATCTGTGTTCATATACCATTTTGAAATAATTTCAAATTCTTTAGCTGAGCTTGATTGAGCTTGCGTGTTGCAATGTAAACAATAGAAAAGTCCCAAAAGTGCAAACCCTGCACACCTGACACTCCAGGCAGGCTAAAACCAACGCTCAAAAGTTGTTTAAAGATTTCCAATAGTATTTGAACCCAGTTCTGCTCTTCTCACCCAGCATATGTTTTCTTTCTCTCTTTTTTAGGTCAAGGGTGAACACTTAGTCTGAAAAAACATGTGACACTAGATCCTGCTAGCTAATGTGCGCATGACTAAGGTAAGCAATGTGTCACAGTCATAAGCCTGCTGTACATAATAGGTGTGTGTGTGTATGCGTGTGTATGCGTGCGTGTGTGTGTGTGTCGGCAGGGCAGAGGATTGACTAAGCTACATCTACAGGGTCAGTCAGTTGTTTTAATGACCTGTTATCAGTCTAAATCTGACACTGAGGATCACAGAGCTACACACGTTAATAGATAAAGAACCTGGCCATGTCTCTAGTTCCCATAGTCCATTTCCCTAGAACAGCAAGGGAAAGCCTAGATGAACTACATCCCAAATGGCACCCTATTCCCCACATAGTGCACTACTTTTGACCAGGGTTCTATGGGTCCATTTGGGATACATCCGAGGTCTAGCTTGAGAAGAATCGGGTGAGATCTTTAGCTAGAGAATAAACATAGTATCTTGAAGTAGGCTATGTAGCAGTGAGCACAGTATGAATTGTGGTTAATTCGTCTACTCTACCCTCACACCGTTTCTGTCCTTGACTGTTCACCTAGTTTAACAGGGCTGATGAAATAGTCACAGTGCTCTGGCAACATTCTGTTCAATCATAAACTTGCCTCTGGATAGCCCCTGTAATCCAAACCCTACCCCTCATTCATTCATTCATTATTCCACTGCAGGCCTTTCTAAGGTGGGTGATGATTACCCCTTCCATATCACACACACACACGTAAGTTGCCCTGATACTCTCACTCAGCTGGGACCAGAGTTAAGTGGAAATAGCAGTTAGCACATCTAGCACTCACTGTTTGCTTTCCCTCCTTTCCCAAACAGAGATGGAGAACCAACCACTGATATAACTATTACAAAGTCTACCTGGCTGTTGTGCAACTTAAGCCTGCTATCAGGCAAGCTCTTTTTAGGCTTTCAGGTTAGGCTATAGCTGACAGAAGAAACCTAAGTGCCGGGTTCCCAGACACAGATTAAGGCTTGTCCTGGACTAAAGGTTTACGCATGCTTTGGTTCGGCAGGCGCCTAGCTGAACTCGGCTAGGCGAACTGAACGAGTGTGCTCCCATACCTTCAACCTTCATGTGAAAAGACCTTCGCTTGAAAAACAAAAGAAAAAAAATAGTACTGTTTGTCCATCTTGAGACACCGTAGCCAGTTTACACTTCCACAAAATACATACTACATACTATATACTATTAGTTAATTTTAGTATACTGTAAACGAACAGTATCGTTTCAGTTGAGTGTACTAGAACTTTACCTGTCTACCGAAGTTGATGCTGTTGCTATGCAACCTCTAGCTAGCTTGTTAGCTTAAGAAATTACTAGCTAAACATTTTACGATTTCAGGTGTGTTCGTAAATTTAATCTGCAGTGCCAGAGTGTGCTCTGGGCATTCGTAAAACCAGAGCGTTGTCAGATTGTAAATTCAGAGTGTTTCGTTCTCGGAGGGTTCAGAGCACACATTGGACCTTCTGGCAGAGGAGTAGGATTGATCTGAGTGTTCAATGGCAGTCAAGCATCCAAGCTAACTGGCTAGCGTTGGCTAGCTACTTCCAGACACAAATGAAAGAACACCTCACTCTTACCATTTTCCTCACCATAACAGAGCTGGTTAGGATATTTTCATGTTATACAGAGCTGGTTAGGATATTTTCATGTTATACAGAGCTGATTAGGCTATTTTCATGTTATACAGAGCGTTGGTGACTGTAACTGTGCTGCCGGCAACAATTTATTACAATTTTTTTAGGATATTTACTGACACCGGCCATATTCAATGGTGCACAAGGGCTCTGAAATTGGAGTAGATAGCCAAATTAGCTAAGAATAATGTGTCAATTAATGTTGGTTAGTTAGTTAGATAATATACTACCTGTCAAGTTTGATGTAACATTAGGTAACTAGCTAACATACTGCTGTAATGCTAAGCGGTTCATAAGGATAGCGTAGCTAACAAATTGTCGGCCAACATAACATGTAACATAACTGATTTGAAAAGTCATTACTTTATTACATTGCTCAACATTTGTCAGTATACTCAATTCACATTACAAATAGTACAGTTAGTGCAGTTAGTATGAGTATTCGAACACTCAAGAAATCTGTCATTCATTTTGAGGTTTTTGTTGAGGAGATAAGAAGCATTTTCAAAGGTGATATTTAATTGAAAGTGTTGATGGCTGAGAAATGTGGGTAGGGAAAATGGTCCCACAGGCACTGTAGGTGTTCATTGCTCTGTAGTTATAACTGTAGTTATTCATTTCCATCATGTCAGTATAATGGAAAGTCATGTCCACATCCCATTATGGAACACATCTTCTTGTCACCATGTTTCAAATAGTCTTGCACCACTGAGCCAAGCACACGCTCAACTCTGCCGTTTGTGGTTTTGTGTGTGTGTGTTCCCGCGTGTGCATGTGTGCATATGAACAACCACTTCCTGATGTGCACGTTTGCGATGCCTTTACAATGTATGTATGCACCTAACAGCTCACAAACAGGATGCAGCCTACTGTCCTATTTTGCTCCCCTGAAAGGCTGCAACCGGAAAGACAACATGGTGATGAGCACAAGCTGTTCTCACCTGGGTCGGCTTGAATAGAGGGAGATAGAGAGAAATATTGTTTTCGGGCACAAAAGCCTGCAGGTATGATGCATTGTGATGCAGTATAAGACTTCTCATGAGCATGTATAATCCCAGATTTCTACTGTTTTGTTCTTTGGAGGTCAGGAGCGTTGTCATTTCTTAAACTGCTGTTCTGTTCTTGAGGATTCTTAGTAGCTACTTTTCGTTGAGGCTAAGCTCTTTACAACACTGAGGTTAAGGTTACTTGGCATCCAAAGTTGTTGAGAAACCCTTTGTTTACACAGGTGAGCAGTCTCATCTGTCTACCTGTCATGATTCGGGGGAGGGCCTAAAGTAGTCCCAGGCCCCCAGCAGGCGCTCCCTCTCTCCTGGCCTCACATGGCCTGCTCAGGGCGACACACGGGAACAAGACAATCCATCAGAAGCAACAACCTGAACTGGGGAAACAAGAAGGGCCTTGTGGGTCAACTGCCTGAGGTTAGCACTCAGCATAGTAAAAGTTAGTTCCATTGTACGGAGTTACATCCTGATCTGCTCTGGACATCTCTGCCATCTGATTCAACACTCAGTGAGGGCAGAGGAAAGTGTCTGGTACAATCAGCTCAAATAAAATAGTCCAGTAGTCATGAAAAATGAGAAAATGTTTTTAAGCAGGGTAATGCTGCACTTACGTGCTAATCGGAACGAGGAAACTCAGAAATGTCCAACTCGCTAACTGGTTGAATGAGGCACGTGTATAACTACAACTAGTTGGCAAGTCAGACATTTCAGAGTTCTGACTAGCACATAAATGCAGCATACACCTATCTGTACACCCATCTGGGAATGGCGCTGGCTTGGATAGCAGCCATTTCACGGGTCCTGACCAATTATGCTGTCTTAACTTTCTTTGGACATAATGTTTCGCCATCGTTACCTATGACCAAAAATAGCTTGTGGAAATCAGAACAGCAATTACTAACCCCAATTTGGATGACGAATTCTACTTCAATGACTTGGCAGCACAGGACAAACTACTCACCCAGGATTAGGCCCTAAACCACGACCCTCTGAAGTGGAAAACACGGTGATATAGAGCCCAAAGTGGGGGCAGCCTGAGGAAACTACGATATAGAGCCCAAAGTGGGGGCAGCCTGAGGAAACTATGATATAGAGGCCAACGTGGGGGCAACCTGAGGAAACTACGATATCGAGATCGACGTGGGGTCAGCCTGAGGAAACTACGATATAGAGACCGAAGTGGGGGCAACCTGAGGAAACTACGATATAGAGCCCGGCGTGGGGGCAACCTGATGAAACTACAATATCGAGGCCAACGTGGGGGAATCCTGATGAAACTACAATATAGAGCCCGATGTGGGGGAAACCTGAGGAAACTAAGAAAAAGAGATCGACATGGGGACAACCTGATGAAACTACGATATAGAGCCCGGTGTGGGAGCAACCTGAGGAAACCATGATATAGAGCCCGATGTGGGGGCAACCTGATGAAACTACGATATAGAGGACGACATGGGGGCAACCTGACAAAACTACTATATAGGGGAAGAAGTGGGGGAAACCGGAGGACGATACGATATAAAGGCCAACGTGGGGGCAACCTGAAGAGACTACGATATAGAACCTGGCGTGGGGGAAACCTGATGAAACTACGATACAGATATCGACGTGGGGGCAACCTGAGGAAACTACGATATAGAGGCCAACATGGGGGCAACCTGAGGAAACTACGATATAGATGCCAACGTGGGGGCAACCTGATGAAACTACGATATAGAGGCCAACGTGGGGGCAACCTGAGGAAACTACGATATAGATGCCAACGTGGGGGCAACCTGATGAAACTACGATATAGATGCCAACGTGGGGGCAACTTGATGAAACTACGATATAGAACCTGACGAACCTGAGGAAACTACGATATCGAGATCGACGTGGGGTCAGCCTGAGGAAACTACGATATGGAGGCAGAAGTGGGGGAAACCTGAGGACGATACGATATAAAGGCCAACGTGGGGGCAACCTGAAGAGACTACGATATAGAACCTGACGTGGGGGCAACCTAATGAAACTATGATATAGAGGCCGAAGTGGGGGCAACCTGATGAAACTACAATATAGAGCCTGATGTGGGGGCAACCTGATGAAACTATGATATAGAGCCCGGCGTGGAGGCAACCTGATGAAACTATGATATAGAGCCCGGCGTGGAGGCAACCTGATGAAACTACGATATAGAGGCTGATGTGGGGGAAACCTGATGAAACTATGATATAGAGCCCGATGTGGAGGCAACCTGATGAAACTACAATATAGAGCCTGATGTGGGGGCAACCTGATGAAACTATGATATAGAGCCCGATGTGGAGGCAACCTGATGAAACTACGATATAGAGGCTGATGTGGGGGAAACCTGATGAAACTATGATATAGAGCCCGGCGTGGAGGCAACCTGATGAAACTATGATATAGAGGCTGATGTGGGGGCAACCTGATGAAACTACAATATAGAGGCTGATGTGGAGGCAACCTGATGAAACTACAATATAGAGGCTGATGTGGAGGCAACCTGATGAAACTACAATATAGAGGCTGATGTGGGGGCAACCTGATGAAACTACAATATAGAGGCTGATGTGGGGGAAACCTGATGAAACTATGATATAGAGGCTGATGTGGGGGAAATGATGAGGCTGATGTGGGGGAAACCTGATGAAACTATGATATAGAGGCTGATGTTGGGGAAACCTGATGAAACTACAATATAGAGGCTGATGTGGGGGAAACCTGATGAAACTATGATATAGAGCCCGATGTGGGGGAAACCTGAGGAAACTAAGAAAAAGAAATTGACATGGGGGCAACCTGATTAAACTACGATATAGAGCCCGGTGTGGGAGCAACCTGAGGAAGCCATGATATAGAGCCCGATGTGGGAGGAACCTGAGGAAACTACGATATAGAGATCGATGTGGGAGGAACCTGATGAAACTACGATATAGAGCCCGATGTGGGAGCAACCTGAGGAAACCATGATATAGTAAGTCGCTCTGGATAAGAGCGTCTGCTAAATGACTTAAATGTAAATGTAAATATAGAGCCCGATGTGGGAGGAACCTGAGGAAACTACGATATAGAGATCGATGTGGGAGGAACCTGATGAAACTACGATATAGAGCCCGATGTGGGAGCAACCTGAGGAAACTATGATATAGAGCCCGATGTGGGAGGAATCTGAGGAAACTACGATATAGAGATCGATGTGGGAGGAACCTGATGAAACTATGATATAGAGGACGACGTGGGGGCAACCTGAGGACACTAAGATATAGAGGCCAGCGTGGGGGGAACCTGATGAAACTACGATATAGAGGCCAACGTGAGGGCAACCTGAAGAAACTACGATATAGAGGCCAACGTGGGGGCAACCTGATGAAACTACGATATACAGCCTGATGTGGGGGCAACCTGATGAAACTACAATATAGAGGCCGACGTGGGGGCAACCTGATGAAACTACAATATAGAGCCTGATGTGGGGGCAACCTGATGAAACTATGATATAGAGGCCTGATGTGGGGGCAACCTGATGAAACTAAGATATAGAGCCCGGCGTGGGGGGAACCTGAGGAAACTACGATATAGAGGCCGACGTGGGGGCAACGTGATGAAACCACGGCAACGAGTAAAAGAATTACGCTTCTACCCTCTGTTCTATTGGTGAATGTACAATCACTGGAGAACAAACTAGATGAGCTCGGTTCGAGACTATCCTATCAATGGGACCTGAAGAATTGTGCTCCATGGAGTCGTGGCTGAACGAGGACATGGTTAATATAAATCTAGCTGTTTTATCTATGCATCGGTAGGACAGAAAGTCAGCGTCTCATAAACTCAAGGGCGGGGGTGTGTGTCTGTTTGTTAATATGGACGTGGTACCGAAGTGGGGACCACAATCAGCGGAAGTGTTCAAGAGTGCCACCCATAGAGGTGATAAACCTCAAACTTTCATTAAAATTGACATACAATATACTGAATTAAAGCTACACTCGTTGTGAATCTATCCACCGAGTCAGATTTGTAAAATGCTTTTCGGTGAAAGCATGAGAAGCTATTATCTGATACCATGCACCCTCAAAATACTGCAACGTCACCTAACACGGCGGATTTTGCGTTAGCCGTAGCAAACCAAAACGCTGAAATAAAATATAAAACATTCATTACCTTTGACGGGCTTCTTTCTTGGCACTCCTAGATGTCCCATAAACATCATTTAGGGTCTTTTTTCGATTAAATCGGTCCATATATAGCCTAGATATCGATCTAAGAATACTGTGTGATAAACGGGAAAAATAGCGTTTCATAACGTAACTTCATTTATTTAAATTCAAAAAGTCGACGATAAACTTTCACAAAACACTTCGATATACTTTTGTAATGCAACTTTAGGTATTAGTACACGTTAATAAGCGATAAAATTCATCAGGAGGCGATGTAAAATATTTAGCTCTCCGTGTAGAAAAACATGTCTGAAAAGAAGTCGACCAATCATCCCGTCGGAGACAGCAGGGAAGGAGTTCCCTTGTTTGGGTTAGACCAAGAATCAATTGCGAATCAAATGACATGACTCTAGACACCCTGTGGAAGCTGTAGGCAATGTAAACTCGGCTCTATTTAATTTGGTTCACTTTGAACAATGCCTTGAAGCCGCGGAAGGATATATTTTTCCATTTTCAGTGAACAGATTTCCTTGCACTTTCGGATGAAACGCCTGTTCTGTTAAAGCCACAGCCGTGATTTAAACAGTTTGGGTGTTTTCTATCCACACATACTAATCATATGCATATACTATATTCCTGGCATGAATAGCAGGGCGCTGAAATGTTGCGCGATTTTTAACAAAAAGCTGAGAAAATTTGCAACATCCTTAACAGGTTTTAACAACAGCTGGTGCACAATCTCTAATATAAAGGAAGTCTCGAAGTTCTACTTGCCTGAGTTAGAAAACCTCATGATAAGCTGTAGACCATACTGTTTACCAAGGAAGTTTTCATCTATATTTTTCGTAGCTGTCTACTGACCACCACAAACCGATGCTGGCACTAAGACCTCACTCGACAAACTATAAAGGTCTATAAGCCAATAAGAAAATGCTCATCCAGAGGCAGAGCTCCTAGTGGCCGGCGATGTTAATGCAGGAAAACTCAACTCTGTTTTACCAGCATGTCACCTGTGCAACTAGAAGAAAAACAACTCTAGATCACCTTTACTCCACACACAGAGACACATACAAAGTTCTCCCGTTTGGCAAATCTGACCAAAACCTCAAACAGGAAGTACCAGTGACACACTCAATTTGGAAGTATGATGCGGATGCTAAGCTACAGGGCTGTTTTGCTAGCACAGACTGGAATATGTTCTGGGATTCATCCGATGACATTGAGGAGTTTACCACATAAGTCACCGGCTTCATTAATAAGTGCATCGTTGAAGTCGTCCATTCAGTGACCGTAAGGACACATCCCAACCAGAAGCCATGGATTACAGGCAACATCCGCACTAAACTAAAGGTTAGAGCTGCCGCTTTCAAGGAGTTGGACACTAACCCAGGCACTTATACAAAATCCCGCTATGCCCTTCAATGAACTATCAAACAGGCAAAGCATCAATACAGGACTAAGATCAAATCCTATTACACCGGCTCTGACACTCATTGGATGTGCCAGGACCTGCAAACTATCACAGATTACAAACGGAAACTCTGCCATGTGATTCCCAGTGACATGAGCCTTCCAGAGTAGCTAAATACCTTCTATGCTCGCTTCGAGACAAGCAACACTGAACCATGTGTGAGAACACCAGTTGTTCCGAACGACTGCGTGATCACGCCCTCTGTAGCCGATGTGAATAAGATCTTTAAACAGGTTAACATTCACAATGCCACAGGGCCGGACGGATTAACAGGACACATACTCAGTGCATGCAGTGACCAGCTGGAAATACTCTTTAAAAATATATATATTAAGGTATTCCCAGGCGGTCTCCCGTCTCAGTACTAACCAAGCCCGACCCTGAATAGCCATGTTCAGGGTGGTATGGCCACAAGCGTATTTCTTTTTACCCTGGTTTCTCCCTGAATTCTCCCTCAATGGGCTTGGGAGAGGTGAAGGTCAATCACGCGTCCTTCGAATCCCAGGCTGTGGTGGCGCCACCCAGGACCCCCTGACATTTTCAATCTCTCCCTGACTGTAATACCTACTTGTTTCAAGTAGACTACCATAGTCCTTGTGCCCAAGAAAGCCAAGGGTACCGGTCTAAATGACTATCGACTACTATTGCATACCACCCCAACAGATCCACAGATGATGCAATCTCTATTGCCCTCCACACTATCCATTTCCACTTGGACAAAAGGAACACCTACGTGAGAATGCTGTTCATTGACAGCTTAGCATTGAACACCATAGTGCCCTCAAAGCTCATCACTAAGCTAAGGTCCTTGGGACAGAAAACCTCCCTCTGCAACTGGATCCTGGACTTCCCGACAGGCCTGCCTCCAGTTGGTGAAGGTAGGCAAAAACACAAGTCCCCTCAAGAACTGCCTGTTGACCCACGACTGCGTGGCAACGCACAACTCCAACATTAAGTTTGCCGACGACGAGACCGCCTACAGGGAGGTCAGAGACCTGGAAGTGTGGTGTGAGTACGACAACCTCTCCCTCAATGTCAGTAAGACCAAAGAGCTGACCGTGAACTACAGGAAACGGAGGACCGATCCCATCCCTATTCACATAGACAGGACTGTAGTAGAGCGGTTTGAGAGCTTCAAGTTTCTTGGTGTCCACATCACTAAGGATCTATCATGGTCCAAACACACCAACACAGTCGTGAAGAGGGCTCGAGAACGCCTCTTCCCCCTCAGGTTGAAAAGATTTGGCATGGGCTTTCAGATCCTCAAGAAGTACTACAGCTTTACCATCGAGAGCATCTTGACTGGCTGCATCACCGCTTGGTATGGAAAATGCTTGGCATCCGACCGCAAGGCGCTACAGAGGGTAGTACGTACGGACCAGTGTCACTGGGGCCGAAATCCCTGCCATCCAGGACTTCTATATCAGGTGATGTCAAAAGGACAAGAAATGTGTCCAAGACTCCAGCCACCCAAGCTAGACTGTTCGCTGAGCGGCCACACAGCAAGCGGTACCAATGCACCAAGTCTGGAACCCACAGAACCCTGAACAGCTTCTACCCCCTAAGCCATGAGACTTTTAAACAAGGCTGCTAAATAGCTACCCAGACTACCTCATTGACCATTGTTGCACTAACTCTTGCACGGACTACACACACTGGACTCTACCCACACTGACACCCCAATACACACACTACATTCGCACACATGCCTACAGCCACCACACACGCTGCTGCTACTGTCAATCCTGTTGCAGAGTCACTTTACCCCTCCCTATATGCATAGCTAACTCAATTACCTCGTACTGCTGCACAGCGACTCGGTGCTTGTTCTCCCTGTATATAGCCATGTTATTTTTTACTCTTTATTTACTGTGTATTTATTCCTTGCGTCACTATTTACATTTTTTCTCTCTGCATTGTTAGAAATTGACCTATAAGTATTTCACTGTTAGTCTACACCCATTGCCTAACCATCTCTGACTAGGTTTCTCCAGACGGACAGGCCCTCCATATCAGCCTGTCATAACTTTACTGACCTGATCAACATATCCAGGGAAACAGAGCGTGGTATCAGTCTGTGTAATCAAAGCAGCTCAGTTTGATCACCCTGATCCAATACCACTAACAGGTCTATCTAGTCCAATCACGAGGCTGCACCCTCTTGTCCACCAATCATCTGCTGGCTCAATGCAACACCCTCCGCCTGACATAGCAGGGTCTCTTTCTATGCCACGTAATGTTAAATTCACTTAAACTTGACTGTTTTCACCCATTTAAAATGGTATTTAGTAAATAATAGGCAGTCTGTGCTTGTTAAGGTAAATCAGTGTCAGCATCCTCACCAAAAGATGATCGTCTAGATTATGGAACATGTTGCAACAGGAATTTCTTTGTTAAGTTGCAGTTTTCCCTTCAACAAATAGTCTGACATTGTATCAAAGTCTAACTTTGTAAATATGTAATGCTTGACTAGGCCTGACCGAGAAGACAACCACGCCTCAAGAAACCCTCCAGTCACATCTCAGTTCACTAGCGGGTGGATGAATACAAAAAAATAAGAACATTGTTTCAAAAATACAGGGTTTATTGGTTTTAACTGCAATCAATAGTTACAATAAGAAATCAGTTTTATATCAACTCAGAGAAATGACTAGTGAAAAACCATGGCTGGAAAAATACATTCAACAGTTTGACTTTCAGTGAACTTTCTTTTACTATCAGTAATCCTGTTTAACCTCATTCAAAACATCAAGGAAACATGGAACAAGGAATTTAAAAACAATTTCACCATCATCTTCCATCATTTAATAGAGAAGGCCTTAGTTAGCTACCTGGAATGTAGTCAAAAAGTAGGCACTTTAACAGCTGGGGCCACGCAAGTACAAAAAAACAAGACAACCTCTCCTAAACCCATTTGGTCACAGCTTTTGCTTGTAATAAAAGGGAGTCTTTTTCCTCAAAATCCCTGGTTACTTGTATTACATTAACTGAGACCGTCATAACTTTAAACCCAGAACTTCACACACTGAATCGGGATGTCCAAGTGAACATGGTGATACTCATCACGTGTTACACCTCTTAGTTTTAGATACACAAGTCATATTTATTAAATAATCCTGTTTGGTCAACATATGGTACCACGTTGGCCTAATCTCAGAGAATACAACTGCAAAAGGTAATAACATTAAAGTACTGTTACCGTCAGAGAAAACATAGAAACGCGAGGACAGGACAGCGCCGGAATGAGAAGGTGACAATCATGTTTGCTAGAATTGCAGTCCAATAACAGGGAGAACGGAGAACAAACAAAAAGTATACAAATAAATAAAGCAACTTTTTTTCTGTATTTTTTTTGTTTTAAATTAAGTTTCATTTTGACAACGTGTAGTTGCAAACAAAAGTCATTGTAATACAATATATTAAACTGTGAAAAAAGAAATTGACAAAAATGTCTTCACAATCTTTAGATTAATACCGAAGATCATAATTTAACATAAAGAAAATATATTCTATTGTTCATTATCCAGATAAATACAAAAACAAAATTAACAAAAAAATGCATATGATCACCAATAAATATGTTCCGATAAGTTAAATATGCAGTGATAAGCAAAAACTGTTTGGAAAGTTCTCAAACAAATAATCATAATAACAATAAAAATAATCAAAACCTAGAGAAAGAAGCAGAGAGATGTCAAAACACCAGACTACTCCTCAAAGCCAGATTCTGATTCTAAGGGAAGAGGAAAACTAGGATAGCTTAGAGATCCCATCTCACGTTGCAGGAAGTATAGAAGAACTGCACCATGGGAATGCTGGAATTCCCCTCTGCCGGAACGGCACAGAGGGCGGTGGGGTGGAGAGGGAGGGACAAAAATAATAACACACAGTCTTAAAGGTTTAATAACCAGTTAGACAATAAAAGACATCCCTCATCCTTCCTTTCCAGAAACACAACTGTCAGTGACCAACAACAGGATGGGGTGGTTTGTGGTGCAATGATACACTTGCACTGCTACATGTTCAAGAACAAAATCACAGGTGGCACCTGGCAAAACAACAAAAGTCTAACATTCTCATTGTTCATTCGTTTCCTCTCGCGTTTTGACTGAAGACATGGTAGGGTCTGTGGAGGGAGGAGAGTTAGGATGCGGGTAACAGCAAGGGAGACATTTCTGGGGTGATTTGAAAACAAGTCACTGTATCCTTATTCTAACTAGGAACTAAATGTATATTGATTTGTGGAGGAGAGGGGTCAGGGGATGGTTGTCGTGGGGACAGGGGAGTGCCATTTCCCATTCATTATATCTTTCTGTCCTCTTTTCAAGGTTAGCGTGGATAAGATCATTAAATAGCTGCCGTCTAGTCGTCAGAGATGGAGAGGCGGCTGAAGATTGGGAGGCGTCTGTTGGCATCCAGGCTGGGGGATTCTGACCCACTGAGACTGCCCCCCGAGCTGCTCTGGTACCCCTCCTGGTCCGACAGAGAGTCCTGGGGCGGGCTGGACGGAGATGCAAACATCTGGGTGGGGGACTCCGACATGGGCCTGAAGAAGTAGGGGGTGTTGTTCTGGGACGGTGGTGCAGGGGCTTTGGGATCAGTTCCCACGGGGCCTCCGGATCCAAGGCTGGGGCCGAACAGATTGGCCAGCTCCTGACTGGAGTACGTGAAGAGGTTGGAGCTCGGCCACTCAGGCATCTCATCCGGGGAGAACATAGGTGGAGGGGTGACGGAGGTTGGGCTGTCCCCTCCTCTCAGGCCCCCAGAGCTGGGGAACCCTGCGAAGCTGTAGCTGTGCTGCAGACGAGGACGCTCCAACTTATTGGAGGAGAGAGGAGAGTAGGAGGAGCAGGATGAGGGGGAGGGAGGGGGTCCACGGCGCTCCTCTGCATTGTGGATAAAGTGACAGCGAGGACCGTAGGGGCAGAATCCGATTGTGTGGAATGTACGACACAGCTCGGTTTTGTATTTAGGGTGGCGGCTGAGAGAACGCAGCTCGTGGAAGCCATGGGCGAACTGACACTTGTCGCCGTACTTACAGGCTCCGTTCTCCTCAAACGGCCGGCACAGCTCCGTCTTGTAGCGACTGGAGTTGACCTGGCTCTGCTGCTGGCTCTGGGCTCCTAGGCTGGTAGGACTAGCAGGCCCCAGGCACTGGTGTAGGAGCCGCTCACCCGTCTCGGAGAAAGAACGGTCCCTCATGCGATTCTCCTTGCTGCTGCTACCACTTCCAATAAAACCCGAGG
The DNA here is from genome assembly GCF_021184085.1 of Oncorhynchus gorbuscha. Taxonomy (NCBI): domain Eukaryota; kingdom Metazoa; phylum Chordata; class Actinopteri; order Salmoniformes; family Salmonidae; genus Oncorhynchus; species Oncorhynchus gorbuscha. Next base: position 87,378,927 of record NC_060182.1, read on the forward strand.
TGATGGAGCAGGAGTGGTCTATGGTCTTCAGGCTGTTAAGGAACTGGTTCTGGTTGAACTTGGAGCTAGGGTCATGGTTGGGGAGGGTGACAGAGTGGCGTCTCTTGTAGACTGACAGCCCGCAGCCCAGCGAGGGGGTCCCCACAGCCTTCCTGTCCAGCAGGGCTCCGGTGGGGTTGGTGATAGACATGGGGATGTTGGTGGATATCGGATGATGGGGGGCGCTCAGTAAGTTGTTGTTGTAATTCAGCATCTTGTCATTCTGGAAAATTACACATTTGAAATATTAAGTCTACATTCAATACAAAATAACAAGTAGTTTAACAATTCACGTTAGTCAATAAAGCAATTTTATCCGACAAAATATGATAGTGGACACTGAAATTAATTTGATTTCATAAAGGGAGGGAAAACATCTACAAGAAATCCCTGAATTACTACTGTTGACGTTCGTTTTGTTTAAAACCTCTGGGGATGCAGGCCAATAGAACAGGACTGACAGACGTTTCACACCACTTCGATACAAAGTGATTTTCGTAACCGGTTAAGAGTGCAGTTTTGCTAACCACAACCCCCGTCTCCTAACCTGCTACGTTAATTATCCTAAACGGATACGAAAAAGTAACTTCGGTATCGAAGTGGCGTAAAGTGTTACCCTCGAACAGAACAGCTGGTTTGGCAAGTTGCCCTACAAAGGAATGTGCGTGTGAGCGCTGCGAGTCTGGTCTGGTTACAAAGCTGCTGAAATGAATATGCGAAATGAAAATGTAGTTTGAGGGCACTCAACGGGAAGGAGTAACGTTAGTAGGCTAGTAACGACGTTCTCGTAAAATAAAATGTTCAATCAATAATATAGATGCTGATGGCTGGGTAATTGATGAAAGATTTAAAAAACGTGTGTTGCCTCTTACACAAGTTTAATTAGTATAACGTTAACTTTATGTATACCTTTTATGCGCAAAGACCAACTAAATATATTTAACTTCAGACTGGAAGTTCAGAAGTTGCTAAAAAACAAATCATAATATTTCAATTAAATACAGTAGCTGTCTACAACAATCAATGCATTTAATTCATACAATATATCTAGATATATTGAAAGGCTAAGAAAAATCGTATAAGAGGCAACTAGTACGTTTCAATAAAATTGATCAAATTACTGCACATCTGAAGTGAATCCGAATCATTAACTAGCGGTTTCAAAATGTTAACTAGCTAACGTTAGTTTCAGGAACGAGCCTTACTGAACGAATGCAACATCATGGCAAATAAGACATGTGATTCATGTAACTAGTTAGCTAACGATTCTAGCATTTAACTTATCCAATGTATCCAACTGCACAATAAATACGTTTCAATCATTAGAGCCAACTGTTGCCATTGAATTAAATAATGAATTGCAAACCCTCGTGGTTAACACTTGACTACTGTAGTGCAAAAGTAGCAGCAGACTAGCAATTTATCCAATAAGAGTCTGACTCACTCTTAATGAATGGATATTAGCGATCAAAAAAAGGAAACAAACAATAGTCAACCAAGTAAAAATCACAACACGAGACAGCATGCACGTCATGGAACTCACTATCGGGCAAGTTTCCATAACTAGACAGTTTGCAGGATAAAGTTATAGTTATGATCATATCAAACCAATGTTACTGCATCACTTTTATAATACTAATCACAACAAAAGCGTACACATGTCAAATGAACCAACCGCAAACTAGACTCGTGAAATGTCGAATACCACTACTGACGTGCCTCTAATAACGTTGGCTAGCCTAGAAACAAAGCGAGTAGATAACTTCTGTACCTTGTTCATTACTTCGCTGAAGTCGTAGAAAGGCGAAACCACTGCGGTGGTCATCTTGGCTGCGTAGAAAATACAATCTAAAAGTAGTAAAAATAATATATATATTTATTTTATTGAAGTTACAGACTACGGTGAGTTCTGATTTGTAACCTTATTTTTGCCCTAACTAATAGATCACCCCCTCTGCAGTGCACCAGCCCAGTTCATTTGCTTTATAATCGCGTGCAGGAGGAGCTTGTCGTGACGGGGCGTTTCTTAGTTCGACTCTTTTTTTGGAGGGGACACGAAACTTACACCAGAACTTTGCAAACTTTCTCGCAGGGCACATTAACAATGTTGCATTGATTTTGCATGGCTGAGGCACCCAACCGTAAATAGGATCTACCCTAAAGAAACACAAAGAACAAGCTTAATAGAGCATAACATTATTGTATACAAGTTTTAAAAACAAACTGTAATTCATTATTCTTTTCACTCATGTATTTCAGTCAACAGAATGACAAAACAATTCAACGTATGGGAATCACCCAGGTTGGCACAACGCCAACTAAACAGAGTACTATGCCAAAATGCAAATTTGCACAGAAACACTCGTGACTGATCCAATGTAAGTGTTAGTCATCAGCCTAAACCCTTCAGTGCATCAAGTAGCCTTCGTCTGGCAACGGTAGGCTTGGCTTACTGACTATTGTTTTTTCAAAGGTACAGGTTTTCCAAACAAGTCATGTAGTAAACCTAGCAGCCTACTTTCCCCATGTTTTTAAATCATAATAAACCACGTACATGTCCTTGCTTATAGGCCTACTTTATTGCAATTTGTGGGTGACGCAACTTCACAGACTTAGGCAGACAGTCTTGAATTGTTTATGCTCCCTCTCTCTTGCTCTCTCTCTCTCTCCCTACATAGTACCCTCAGGCTCCCTTCTGCTCTCTCTCTCTCTCTCTCTCTCTCTCTCTCTCTCTCTCTCTCTCTCTCTCTCTCTCTCTCTCTCTCTCTCTCACACACACACACACACACACACACACACACACACACACACACACACACACACACACACACACACACACACACACACACACACACACACACACACACACACACACACACACACACACACACACACACACACACACACACACTGTCATTAATTGACTCTTAATTGTAGGCTTTCACTGTGAGGGGACTTTCCAATTCTGTTCATGCAGTTTAACCCTTACCTACCCTGCTCAACAATACACACACACACATTTTTTTTATTCACATTTAACAGCACACATGTAATTCAGCCTGCAGCCTTGGCTCAGTTTAGAATGAAATCCTCCTCTTTTACTTGAAATGCACTGACTGCTTGCTCCCTGATGATTGAACAGGACATTTAATTGGAAGTTGTAGCATGGGGAAACATACACACTGTTCTAACTTCTATTCAGTGCAGATTTAGTGTTTAAGATCTTTATTTGCACCATAGATGTAGGCTACATATACACTATATATACAAAAGTATGTGGACACCCCTTCAAATGAGTGAATTTGTCTTCTTCAGCCACACTCGTTGGCCGGGGACTTTAATGCAGGGAAACTTAAATCAGTTTGACCTAATTTCTATCAGTGTGTTAATTGTGCAACCACAGAGGGGGAAAAATTCTAGACCACCTTTTCTCCACACACAGAGCTCTCCTTCGCCCCCCATTTGGTAAATATGACCATAATTCTATCCTCCTGATTCCTGCTTACAAGCAAAAATTCAAACAGGAAGCACCAGTGACTCAGTCAGTAAGAAAGTGGTCAGATGAAGCAGATGCTAAGCTACAGGACTGTTTTGCTAGCACAGACTGGAATATGTTTATGGATTCTTCCGATGGCATTGAGGAGTACACCACATCAGTCATTGGCTTTATCAATAAGTGCATTGAGGACGTCGTCCCCACAGTGACTGTACGTACATACCCCAACCAGAAGCCATGGATTATAGGCAACATTCATACTGAGCTAAAGGGTAGAGCTGCCGCTTTCAAAGAGCGTGACTCTAACCCGGGAGCTTATAAGAAATCCCGCTATGCCCTCCGATGAACCATCAAACAGGCAAGCTACAAAGGAGATGATTGTGGACTACAGGAAAAGGAAGACAGAGCACACCCCCATTCTCATCGATGGGGCTGTAGTGGAGCAGGTTGAGAGCTTCAAGTTCCTTGGCGCCCACATCACCAACAAACTAAAATGGTCCAAGCACACCAAGACAGTCATGTGCCCAGGCTTTAAGACTCCTGAACAGCCAACTGGACTATTTGCATCACCCCCCCACCACCTTCTACGCTGCTGCTACTCTCTGTTATTATCAATGTATACTCACTTTAATAGCTTTACCTACATGTACATGTTATCTCAATGACCTCGCCACCGGTGCCCCCGCACATTGGTTCTGCACCGGTACCCCCTGTATATAGCCCTGCTATTGTTATTTACTGCTGCTCTTTAATTATTTGTTCTTCCTATCTCTTACTTTTCAATATTGTACTTAAAAATAAAAATAAATTCTTAAAACTGTGTTGTTGGTTAAGGGCTTGTTGTCACGCCTTGGTCTTAGTATTTTGTGTTTTCTTTAATTATTTGTTCAGGCCAGGGTGTGACATGGGGTTATTGTATTGTCGTATTGGGGTTTTTGTAGGCATTGGGATTGTGGTTGATTAGGGGTGTGTCTAGTATAGGCTTGGCTGCTTGAGGCGGTTCTCAATCAGAGTCAGGTGATTCTTGTTGTCTCTGATGGGGAACCGTATTTAGGTAGCCTGGGTTTCACTTTGTATTTCGTGGGTGATTGTTCCTGTCTCTGTGTAGTGTTCACCAGATAGGCTGTAATAGGTTCCGTTTGTTGTTTTTGTATTTATTAGTTATTTAATGTATCGTTCCATTTTTCTTCATTTAAGACATGAGTAACCACCACGCTGCATTTCGGTCCGACTCTCTTTCTACAAACGAAGAACGCCGTAACACTTGTAAGTTAACATTTCACTGCAATGTCAACAAATGTTGTATTCGACACGTGACAAATAATATGTGATTTGATTTGACAGGTGTATAAATCGCCTGTCCTTACTACCGAGTTCCAAACTGCCTCTGGAAGCAACGTCAGCACAGGAACTGTTCGTCGGGTGCTTCATTAAATGGGTTTCCATGGCTGAGCAGCCACACACAAGCCTAAGATCACCATGCGCAATGCCAAACGTTGTCTGGAGTAGTGTAAAGCTTGCCACCATTGGACTGGAGAAGTGGAAATGCGCTCTCTGGAGTGATGAATCACGCTTCACCATCTGGCAGTCCAACAGATGAATCTGGGTTTGGCGGATGCCAGGAGAACGCTAAATGCCCCCAGTGCATAGTGCCAATTGTAAAGATTGGTCGAGGAGGAATAATGGTCTTGGGCTGTTTCTCGTGGTTCTGGCTAGGCCCCTTAGTTCCAGTGAAGGAAAATCTTAACTCTACAGCATACAATGACATTTAGACGATTCTGTGCTTACAACTTTGTGGTAACAGTTTGGGGAAGGCCCTTTCCTGTTTCAGCATGACAGTGCATGTACAAAGCGAGGTCTATACAGAAATGGTTTGTCCAGATCGGTGTGGAAGAACTTTACTGGCCGGCACCGAGCCCTGACCTCAACCACATCGAACACCTTTGGGATGAATTGGAACGCTGACTGCAAGCCAGGCCTAAACGCCCAACATCAGTGCCCGACCTCACTAATGCTTGTGGCTGAATGAAAGCAAGTGCCTGCAGCAATGTTCCAACATCTAGTGGAAAGCCTTTCCAGAAGAGTGGAGGCTGGGACCAAGTCCATATTAATACCCATGATTTTGGGATGAGATGTAGCGTATGTTGTAGGGCTTCATCAGCGGGACTAGGCTGCAATATTGTCACCTCGGCAAGCAGTGACCATAGGAATTGTCAAGACAGCACAAACAGATTTGTAACCAGGCTAATAATATCTAGTAATATTGTAATCTTCTCTCCTTGTTACATCATGTTATTTACAGATACAGTGCCTTGCGAACGTTTTCGGCCCCCTTGAACTTTGCGACCTTTTGCCACATTTCAGGCTTCAAACATAAAGATAGAAAACTGTATTTTTTTTGTGAAGAATCAACAACAAGTGGGACACAATCATGAAGTGGAACGACATTTACTGGATATTTCAAACGTTTTTAACAAATCAAAAACTGAAAAATTGGGCGTGCAAAATTATTCAGCCCCTTTACTTTCAGTGCAGCAAACTCTCTCCAGAAGTTCAGTGAGGATCTCTGAATGATCCAATGTTGACCTAAATGACTAATGATGATAAATACAATCCACCTGTGTGTAATCAAGTCTCCGTATAAATGCACCTGCACTGTGATAGTCTCAGAGGTCCGTTAAAAGCGCAGAGAGCATCATGAAGAACAAGGAACACACCAGGCAGGTCCGAGATACTGTTGTGAAGAAGTTTAAAGCCGGATTTGGATACAAAAAGATTTCCCAAGCTTTAAACATCCCAAGGAGCACTGTGCAAGCGATAATATTGAAATGGAAGGAGTATCAGACCACTGCAAATCTACCAAGACCTGGCCATCCCTCTAAATTTTCAGCTCATACAAGGAGAAGACTGATCAGAGATGCAGCCAAGAGGCCCATGATCACTCTGGATGAACTGCAGAGATCTACAGCTGAGGTGGGAGACTCTGTCCATAGGACAACAATCAGTCGTATATTGCACAAATCTGGCCTTTATGGAAGAGTGGCAAGAAGAAAGCCATTTCTTAAAGATATCCATAAAAAGTGTTGTTTAAAGTTTGCCACAAGCCACCTGGGAGACACACCAAACATGTGGAAGAAGGTGCTCTGGTCAGATGAAACCAAAATTGAACTTTTTGGCAACAATGCAAAACATTATGTTTGGCGTAAAAGCAACACAGCTTATCACCCTGAACACACCATCCCCACTGTCAAACATGGTGGTGGCAGCATCATGGTTTGGGCCTGCTTTTCTTCAGCAGGGACAGGGAAGATGGTTAAAATTGATGGGAAGATGGATGGAGCCAAATACAGGACCATTCTGGAAGAAAACCTGATGGAGTCTGCAAAAGACCTGAGACTGGGACGGAGATTTGTCTTCCAACAAGACAATGATCCAAAACATAAAGCAAAATCTACAATGGAATGGTTCAAAAATAAACATATCCAGGTGTTAGAATGGCCAAGTCAAAGTCCAGACCTGAATCCAATCGAGAATCTGTGGAAAGAACTGAAAACTGCTGTTCACAAATGCTCTCCATCCAACCTCACTGAGCTCGAGCTGTTTTGCAAGGAGGAATGGGTAAAAATTTCAGTCTCGATGTCCAAAACTGATAGAGACATACCCCAAGCGACTTACAGCTGTAATCACAGCAAAAGGTGGCGCTACAAAGTATTAACTTAAGGGGGCTGAATAATTTTGCACGCCCAATTTTTCAGTTTTTGATTTGTTAAAAAAGTTTGAAATATCCAATAAATGTCGTTCCACTTCATGATTGTGTCCCACTTGTTGTTGATTCTTCACAAAAAAAATACAGTTTTATATCTTTATGTTTGAAGCCTGAAATGTGGCAAAAGGTCGCAAAGTTCAAGGGGGCCGAATACTTTCGCAAGGCACTGTAGATAGGTTATGGGCCTATAACCTGATACCACAGTGATCTCACATAGTCCAGACACATAGCAGGCAGACACAATGAAGATTGGTGTATGTAATAATAACTAGGCAATGTGTAACCTTATATACAGAGGAGGAGAAGGGGAGGAAGGGGTGGGGCGGAAGGGAGGAGGAAGGGACCAGGAGGGGATGGAGAGGAGGGGTGGGGAGGAGGAGGGGATGGGGAAGAGGGGAGGAGGGGATGTGGGGAGGGAAGGGAGAAGGAGGGGTGGGGAGGAGGAGGGGATGGGGAGGAGGGGATGTGGAAGAGGGGAGGAGGAGATGGGGAGGAGGGGATGGGGAGGAAGGGAGGGGATGAGAGGAGAATGGGATGGGGAGGAGGAGGAAGGGAGAAGGGGATGGGGAGGGGATGGGGATGGGATGGGGGAGGAGGATGAGAGGAGGGAGGAAGGGGGAGGAGGAGGGGATGGGATGGGGAGGAGGAGGAAGGAGGAGGAGGGGATGGGGAGGAGGGGATGGGGAGGAAGGGGATGGGGAGGGGAGAGGAGATGGGGGGAGGGGATGGGGAGGGGAGGAGGATGAGAGGAGAATGGGATGGGGAGGAGGAGGAAGGGAGAAGGGGATGGGGAGGAGGATGAGAGGAGGATGGGATGGGGGAGGAGGATGAGAGGAGGGAGGAAGGGAGGAGGTTGAGAGGAGGATGGGATGGGGAGGAGGAGGAAGGGAGGAGGGGATGGGGAGGAGGGGATGGGGAGGAGTTGCTTTGGCAGTGTTAACATACGTTTCCCAAGCCAATAAAACCCTTCAATTGAATTGAATTGATTTATAGAGGACGTTTATACTATACAGCACTGCCCTGAGGGGAAAGGGGGAGGAGGGAGGATAGGAGTGGAGAGGGCAAACACTTTCACCCCACTTTCCTTTCCTGCTTTCCCTTCTCTCCCTTTCTCTTCCCTTTACCCAGCAGCCATGCAACAGAGGGGGGCGGTGGGGGCTCAGATCTGTTGACGCTTGTTTTCAATTGAATTATTCAATTTGACTTGACAGATCTGGAGACAAAACATTAACAGACTAAGAGTTCTCTCAGGGACTGGGAGTGGAGGCTCAGGTTGAGGAGGAACTGCAGTTATTTTGGAAATGCAGAAGAGAAGTGTGTGTGTGTGTGTGTGTGTGTGTGTGTGTGTGTGTGTGTGTGTGTGTGTGTGTGTGTGTGTGTGTGTGTGTGTGTGTGTGTGTGTGTGTGTGTGTGTGTGTGTGTGTGTGTGTGCGTGCGTGCGTGCGTGTGCGTGTATTTTACAAGGACTGTAAGGCGTTATCTCATCTCATTACCCCCTGGAGTGGTTTTAGCCTACAGACAAACAGGCAGGATGGAATGACAGAGAGAGCTGAGGTAAATCACATCTGTCTGCAGTTCGAAGAGCCTCCCTTCCACTGTCCCTGATAGATCTGTGGATCTGATCCATTGTCTCCTGAGGAAGAAGCCTGCGAGTTTGATTGTAAGGGCTACACTAGATTGTATACTGTATGTGACTTTCTTCCTGGTCATTGGATAAGACACCTGTTTCCTCCCACCACCACAAAGTACCAGTCTGTTCAGTCAGAGGATATCAGATAAGCCCCGGCCCATACACAACCCATACAGCGAACCAGTCGGTACTGGTTTGAAGGCTCACACCAGACCCACAGGCAAGTAAAACAGATCCTCTCTCTCAGTCACTGTTCTACACACGCACGCACGCACGCACACACACACACACACACACACACACACACACACACACACACACACACACACACACACACACACACACACACACACACACACACACACACACACACACACACACACTTTAACACTCACCACATACGCTACCAGCTTTGAGTGTACAAAACATTAGGAACACCTGCTATTTCATATCATGACATAGACTGACCAGGTATATCCAGGTAAAGGCTATGATCCCTTATTGATGTCACGTGTTAAATCCAATTCAATCAGTGTTGATGAAGGGGAGGAGACAAGTTAGATAATTATTTTTAAGACTTGAGAGAAGGATTGTGTATGTGTGCCATTCAGAGGGTGAATGGACAAGACAAAATATTACATTTCCTTTGAATGTGGGTATGGTAGTAGGTGTGAGGTACCCGTTTAAATGTGTGTCAAGAACTGCAACGCTGCTGGGTTTTTCACGCACAACAGCTTCCAGTGTGTATCCATAATGGTCCACCACCCAAAGGACATCCAGCCGACTTGACACAACTGTGGGAAGCATTGGAGTCAACATGGGCCAGCATCCCCGTGGAACGCTTTCAATACCTTGTAGAGTCCATGCCCTGACAGACTGAGGCTGATCTGAGGGCAAAAGGGGATGCATGTAATTATTAGGAAGATGTTCCTAATGTTTTGTACACCTAGCTACTTCAATTACCTCGTGCATTTGCACATCAACTAGTTACTGTACTCCCTATATATATCCACGTTATATTCTAATCCCTATATATATCCATGGTATATCCTACTCCCTATATATAGCCATGTTATATTCTACTGCCTATATATAGCCATGTTATATTCTAATCCCTATATAGAGCCATGTTATATTATACTCCCTATATATAGCCATGGTTTATCCTACTCCCTATATATAGCCATGTTATATTCTACTCCCTACTGTATATATAGCCATGTTATATTCTACTCCCTATATATAGTCATGTTATATTCTACTCCCTATATATATCCATGTTATATTATACTCCCTACTGTATATATATCCATGTTATATTCTACTCCCTATATATAGACATGTTATATTATACTCCCTATATATAGCCATGTTATATTCTACTCCCTACTGTATATATAGCCATGTTATATCCTACTCCCTATATATAGCCATGTTGTATTCTACTCCCTACTGTATATATATCCATGTTATATTCTACTCCCTACTGTATATATATCCATGTTATATTCTACTCCCTATATATAGCCATGTTATATTATACTCCCTATATATATCCATGTTATATTCTACTCCCTATATATAGCCATGTTATATTATACTCCCTATATATAGCCATGTTATATTCTACTCCCTATATATAGCCATGTTATATTTGTCATGTTTTGTCATTGATTATCATGTCTTGTCCCTGTGCTTCCCCTTCTATTCGTTTCCCTCTGCTGGTCTTATTAGGTTCTTTCCCTCTTTCTATCCCTCTCTCTCCCCCTCCCTCTCTCACTCTCTCGCTCTCTCTTCTCTCTATCGTTCCGTTCCTGCTCCCAGCTGTTCCTATTCCCCTAATCAATCATTTAGTCTTCCCACACCTGTTCCCGATCCTTTTCCCTGATTAGAGTCCCTATTTCTCTCCTTGTTTTCCGTTCCTGCCCTGTCGGATCCTTGTTTATAATTCACCGTGCTGTGTCTATGTATTGCCCTGTCGTGTCGTGTTTCCCTCAGATGCTGCGTGGTGAGCAGGTGTCTGAGTCTGCTAGGTTCAAGTGCCTTCCCGAGGCAACCTGCTGTTCTTGATCTAGTCTCCAGTCTGTTCTCGTCTTTACGAGTAGTATTATGCCTTTTGTTTTGTAAAGTATCTTTACTGGATTAAAAACTCTGTTTTCGCCAAGTCGCTTTTGGGTCCTCATTCACCTGCATAACAGAAGGATCCGACCAAGGAATGGACCCAGCGACTACAGATGCTCGTAACACTGCCGTCGAGATCCAAGGAGCCATGCTCGGCAGACACGAGCAGGAATTGTCTGCTGCTCGCCATGCCGTGGAGAACCTGGCCGCTCAGGTTTCCGACCTCTCTGGACAGTTCCAGAGTCTTCGTCTCGTGCCACCTGTTACTTCCTGGCCTGCCGAGCCTCCGGAACCTAGGGTTAATAACCCACCTTGCTACTCCGGGCAGCCCACGGAGTGCCGCTCCTTTCTCACCCAGTGTGATATTGTGTTCTCTCTCCAACCCAACACATACTCTAGCGAGAGAGCTCGGGTTGCTTACGTCATTTCACTCCTTACTGGCCGGGCTCGAGAGTGGGGCACAGCTATCTGGGAGGCAAGGGCTGATTGTTCTAACAATTACCAGAACTTTAAAGAGGAGATGATTCGGGTTTTTGACCGTTCAGTTTTTGGTGGGGAGGCTTCTAGGGCCCTGGCTTCCCTATGCCAAGGTTATCGATCCATAACGGATTACTCTATAGAGTTTCGTACTCTTGCTGCCTCTAGTGACTGGAACGAGCCGGCGCTGCTCGCTCGTTTTCTGGAGGGACTCCACGCAGTGGTTAAAGATGAGATTCTCTCTCGGGAGGTTCCTTCCAGTGTGGACTCTTTGATTGCTCTCGCCATCCGCATAGAACGACGGGTAGATCTTCGTCACCAAGCTCGTGGAAGAGAGCTCGCGTCAACGGTGTTTCCCTGCTCCGCATCGCAACCATCTCCCTCCTCTGGCTCAGAGACTGAGCCCATGCAGCTGGGAGGTATTCGCATCTCGACCAAGGAGAGGGAACGGAGGATCACCAACCGCCTGTGCCTCTATTGCGGATTTGATGGACATTTTGTCAATTCATGTCCAGTAAAGGCCAGAGCTCATCAGTAAGCGGAGGGCTACTGGTGAGCGCTACTACTCAGGTCTCTTCATCTAGATCCTGTACTACTATGTCGGTCCATCTACGCTGGACCGGTTCGGGTGCTACATGCAGTGCCTTGATTGACTCTGGGGCTGAGGGTTGTTTCATGGACGAAGCATGGGTTCGGAAACATAACATTCCTTTCAGACAGTTAGACAAGCCTACGCCCATGTTTGCCTTAGATGGTAGTCATCTTCCCAGTATCAGATTTGAGACACTACCTTTAACTCTCACAGTATCTGGTAACCACAGTGAGACTATTTCTTTTTTGATTTTTCGTTCACCTTTTACACCTGTTGTTTTGGGTCATCCCTGGCTAGTATGTCATAATCCTTCTATTAATTGGTCTTGTAATTCTATCCTATCCTGGAACGTATCTTGTCATGTGAAGTGTTTAATGTCTGCCATCCCTCCCATTTCTTCTGTCCCCACTTCTCAGGAGGAACCTGGCGATTTGACAGGAGTGCCGGAGGAATATCATGATCTGCACACGGTCTTCAGTCGGTCCCGAGCCAACTCCCTTCCTCCTCACCGGTCGTATGATTGTAGTATTGATCTCCTTCCGGGGACCACTCCTCCTCGGGGTAGACTATACTCTCTGTCGGCTCCCGAACGTAAGGCTCTCGAGGATTATTTATCTGTGTCTCTTGACGCCGGTACCATAGTGCCTTCTTCCTCTCCGGCCGGGGCGGGGTTCTTTTTTGTTAAGAAGAAGGACGGTACTCTGCGCCCCTGCGTGGATTATCGAGGGCTGAATGACATAACGGTTAAGAATCGTTATCCGCTTCCCCTTATGTCATCAGCCTTCGAGATTCTGCAGGGAGCCAGGTGCTTTACTAAGTTGGACCTTCGTAACGCTTACCATCTCGTGCGCATCAGAGAGGGGGACGAGTGGAAAACGGCGTTTAACACTCCGTTAGGGCATTTTGAGTACCGGGTTCTGCCGTTTGGTCTCGCCAATGCGCCAGCTGTTTTTCAGGCATTAGTTAATGATGTTCTGAGAGACATGCTGAACATCTTTGTTTTTGTCTATCTTGACGATATCCTGATTTTTTCACCGTCACTCGAGATTCATGTTCAGCACGTTCGACGTGTTCTACAGCGCCTTTTAGAGAATTGTCTCTACGTAAAGGCTGAGAAGTGCTCTTTTCATGTCTCCTCCGTTACTTTTCTCGGTTCCGTTATTTCCGCTGAAGGCATTCAGATGGATTCCGCTAAGGTCCAAGCTGTCAGTGATTGGCCCGTTCCAAGGTCACGTGTCGAGTTGCAGCGCTTTTTAGGTTTCGCTAATTTCTATCGGCGTTTCATTCGTAATTTCGGTCAAGTTGCTGCCCCTCTCACAGCTCTTACTTCTGTCAAGACGTGTTTTAAGTGGTCCGGTTCCGCCCAGGGAGCTTTTGATCTTCTAAAAGAACGTTTTACGTCCGCTCCTATCCTCGTTACTCCTGACGTCACTAGACAATTCATTGTCGAGGTTGACGCTTCAGAGGTAGGCGTGGGAGCCATTCTATCCCAGCGCTTCCAGTCTGACGATAAGGTTCATCCTTGCGCTTATTTTTCTCATCGCCTGTCGCCATCTGAGCGCAACTATGATGTGGGTAACCGTGAACTGCTCGCCATCCGCTTAGCCCTAGGCGAATGGCGACAGTGGTTGGAGGGGGCGACCGTTCCTTTTGTCGTTTGGACAGACCATAAGAACCTTGAGTACATCCGTTCTGCCAAACGACTTAATGCCCGTCAAGCTCGTTGGGCGTTGTTTTTCGCTCGTTTCGAGTTTGTGATTTCTTACCGTCCGGGTAGCAAAAACACCAAGCCTGATGCCTTATCCCGTCTGTTTAGTTCTTCTGTGGCTTCTACTGATCCCGAGGGGATTCTTCCTTATGGGCGTGTTGTCGGGTTAACAGTCTGGGGAATTGAAAGACAGGTTAAGCAAGCACTCACGCACACTGCGTCGCCGCGCGCTTGTCCTAGTAACCTCCTTTTCGTTCCTGTTTCCACTCGTCTGGCTGTTCTTCAGTGGGCTCACTCTGCCAAGTTAGCTGGTCATCCCGGTGTTCGAGGCACTCTTGCGTCTATTCGCCAGCGCTTTTGGTGGCCGACTCAGGAGCGTGACACGCGCCGTTTCGTGGCTGCTTGTTCGGACTGCGCGCAGACTAAGTCGGGTAACTCTCCTCCTGCCGGTCGTCTCAGACCGCTCCCCATTCCTTCTCGACCATGGTCTCACATCGCCCTAGACTTCATTACCGGTCTGCCTTTGTCTGCGGGGAAGACTGTGATTCTTACGGTTGTCGATAGGTTCTCTAAGGCGGCACATTTCATTCCCTCGCTAAACTTCCTTCCGCTAAGGAGACGGCACAAATCATCATCGAGAATGTGTTCAGAATTCATGGCCTCCCGTTAGACGCCGTTTCAGACAGAGGCCCGCAATTCACGTCACAGTTTTGGAGGGAGTTCTGTCGTTTGATTGGTGCGTCCGTCAGTCTCTCTTCCGGGTTTCATCCCCAGTCTAACGGTCAAGCAGAGAGGGCCAATCAGACGATTGGTCGCATACTACGCAGCCTTTCTTTCAGAAACCCTGCGTCTTGGGCAGAACAGCTCCCCTGGGCAGAATACGCTCACAACTCGCTTCCTTCGTCTGCTACCGGGTTATCTCCGTTTCAGAGTAGTCTGGGTTACCAGCCTCCTCTGTTCTCATCCCAGCTTGCCGAGTCCAGCGTTCCCTCCGCTCAAGCGTTTGTCCAACGTTGTGAGCGCACCTGGAGGAGGGTGAGGTCTGCACTTTGCCGTTACAGGGCACAGACTGTGAGAGCCGCCAATAAACGCAGGATTAAGAGTCCAAGGTATTGTTGCGGCCAGAGAGTGTGGCTTTCCACTCGCAACCTTCCTCTTACGACAGCTTCTCGTAAGTTGACTCCGCGGTTCATTGGTCCGTTCCGTGTCTCCCAGGTCGTCAATCCTGTCGCTGTGCGACTGCTTCTTCCGCGACATCTTCGTCGCGTCCATCCTGTCTTCCATGTCTCCTGTGTCAAGCCCTTTCTTCGCACCCCGTTCGTCTTCCCTCCCCCCTCCCGTCCTTGTCGAGAGCGCACCTATTTACAAGGTACGTAAGATCATGGACATGCGTTCTCGGGGACGGGGTCACCAATACTTAGTGGATTGGGAGGGTTACGGTCCTGAGGAGAGGAGTTGGGTTCCGTCTCGGGACGTGCTGGACCGTTCGCTTATTGATGATTTTCTCCGTTGCCGCCAGGGTTCCTCCTCGAGTGCGCCAGGAGGCGCTCGGTGAGTGGGGGTACTGTCATGTTTTGTCATTGATTATCATGTCTTGTCCCTGTGCTTCCCCTTCTATTCGTTTCCCTCTGCTGGTCTTATTAGGTTCTTTCCCTCTTTCTATCCCTCTCTCCCCCTCCCTCTCTCACTCTCTCGCTCTCTCTTCTCTCTATCGTTCCGTTCCTGCTCCCAGCTGTTCCTATTCCCCTAATCAATCATTTAGTCTTCCCACACCTGTTCCCGATCCTTTTCCCTGATTAGAGTCCCTATTTCTCTCCTTGTTTTCCGTTCCTGCCCTGTCGGATCCTTGTTTATAATTCACCGTGCTGTGTCTATGTATTGCCCTGTCGTGTCGTGTTTCCCTCAGATGCTGCGTGGTGAGCAGGTGTCTGAGTCTGCTAGGTTCAAGTGCCTTCCCGAGGCAACCTGCTGTTCTTGATCTAGTCTCCAGTCTGTTCTCGTCTTTACGAGTAGTATTATGCCTTTTGTTTTGTAAAGTATCTTTACTGGATTAAAAACTCTGTTTTCGCCAAGTCGCTTTTGGGTCCTCATTCACCTGCATAACAATATTCTACTCACTGTATATAGCCATATTATCATCTACTCCCTATATGCAGTGAGGGAAAACATTACTTGATCCCCTGCTGATTTTGTATGTTAGCCCACTGACAAATTAATGATCAGTCTATAATTTTAATGGTAGGTTTATTTGAACAGTGAGAGACAGAATAACAACAACAAAAATCCAGAAAAACACATTGATTTGCATTTTAATGAAGGAAATAAGTATTTGACCCCTCTGCAAAACATGACTTAGTACTTGGTGGCAAAACCCTTGTTGGCAATCACAGATGTCAGATGTTTCTTGTAGTTGGCCACCAGGTTTGCACACATCTCAGGAGGGATTTTGTCCCACTCCACTTTGCAGATCTTCTCCAAGTCATTAAGGTTTTGAGGCTGACGTTTGGCAACTCGAACCTTCAGCTCCCTCCACAGATTTTCTATGGATTAAGGTCTGGAGACTGGCTAGGCCACTCCAGGACCTTAATGTGTTTTTTCTTTAGCCACTACTTTGTTGCCTTGGTCGTGTGTTTTGGGTCATTGTCATGCTGGAATACCCATCCATGAACCATTTTCAATGCCCTGGCTGAGGGAAGGAGGTTCTCACCCAAGATTTGATGGTACATGGCCCCGTCCATCGTCCGTTTGATGCGGTGAAGTTGTCTTGTCCCCTTAGCAGAAAAACACTCCCAAAGCATAATGTTTCCACCTCCATGTTTGACAGTGGGGATGGTGTTCTTGGGGTCATAGGCAACATTCCTCCTCCTCCAAACACGGCGAGTTGAGTTGATGCCAAAGAGCTCCATTTTGGTCTCATCTGACCAAAACACTTTCACCCAGTTGTCCTCTGAATCATTCAGATGTTCATTGGCAAACTTCAGACGGGCATGTATATGTGCTTTCTTGAGCAGGGGACTTTGCGGGCGTTGCAGGATTTCAGTCCTTCACGGCCTAGTGTGTTACCAATTATTTTCTTGGTGACTATGGTCCAAGCTGCATTGAGATCATTGACAAGATCCTCCCGTGTAGTTCTAGGTGGATTCCTCACTGTTCTCATGATCATTGCAACTCCACAAGGTGAGATCTTGCATGGAGCCCCAGGCCGAGGGAGATTGACAGTTCTTTTGTGTTTCTTCCATTTGCGAATAATCGCACCAACTGTTGTCACCTTCTCACCAAGCTGCTTGGCGATGGTCTTGTAGCCCATTCCAGCCTTGTGTAGGTCTACAATCTTGTCCCTGACATCCTTGGAGAGCTCTTTGGTCTTGGCCATGGTGGAGAGTTTGGAATCTGATTGATTGATTGTTTCTGTGGACAGGTGTCTTTTATACAGGTAACAAACTGAGATTAGGAGCACTCCCTTTAAGAGTGTGCTCCTAATCTCAGCTCGTTACCTGTATAAAAGGCACCTGGGAGCCAGAAATCTTTCTGATTGAGAGGGGGTCAAATACTTATTTCCCTCATTAAAATGAGGGATCATCCCCACTGTCAAACATGGTGGTGGCAGCATCATGGTTTGGGCCTGCTTTTCTTCAGCAGGGACAGGGAAGATGGTTAAAATTGATGGGATGATGGATGGAGCCAAATACAGGACCATTCTGGAAGAAAACCTGATGGAGTCTGCAAAAGACCTGAGACTGGGACGGAGATTTGTCTTCCAACAAGACAATAATCCAAAACATAAAGCAAAATCTACAAAGGAATGGTTCAAAAATAAACATATCAAGGTGTTAGAATGGCCAAGTCTAAGTCCAGACCTGAATCCAATCGAGAATCTGTGGAAAGAACTGAAAACTGCTGTTCACAAATGCTCTCCATCCAACTTCACTGAGCTCGTGTCATGTTTTGTCATTAATTATCATGTCTTGTCCCTGTGCTTCCCCTTCTATTCGTTTCCCTCTGCTGGTCTTATTAGGTTCTTTCCCTCTTTCTATCCCTCTCTCTCCCCCTCCCCCTCTCACTCTCTCGCTCTCTCTTCTCTCTATCGTTCCGTTCCTGCTCCCAGCTGTTCCTACTCCCCTAATCAATCATTTAGTCTTCCCACACCTGTTCCCGATCCTTTTCCCTGATTAGAGTCCCTATTTCTCTCCTTGTTTTCCGTACCTGCCCTGTCGGATCCTTGTCTATATTCACCGTGCTGTGTCTATGTTTTGCCCTGTCGTGTCGTGTTTCCCTCAGATGCTGCGTGGTGAGCAGGTGTCTGAGTCTGCTAGGTTCAAGTGCCTTCCCGAGGCAACCTGCAGTTCTTGATCAAGTCTCCAGTCTGTTCTCGTCTTTACGAGTAGTATTATGCCTTTTGTTTTGTTAAGTATCTTACTGGATTAAAAACTCTGTTTTCGCCAAGTCGCTTTTGGGTCCTCATTCACCTGCATAACAGAAGGATCCGACCAAGGAATGGACCCAGCGACTACAGAGGCTCGTAACACTGCCGTCAAGATCCAAGGAGCCATGCTCGGCAGACACGAGCAGGAATTGTCTGCTGCTCGCCATGCCGTGGAGAACCTGGCCGCTCAGGTTTCCGACCTCTCTGGACAGTTCCAGAGTCTTCGTCTCGTGCCACCTGTTACTTCCTGGCCTGCCGAGCCTCCGGAACCTAGGGTTAATAACCCACCTTGCTACTCCGGGCAGCCCACGGAGTGCCGCTCCTTTCTCACCCAGTGTGATATTGTGTTCTCTCTCCAACCCAACACATACTCTAGCGAGAGAGCTCGGGTTGCTTACGTCATTTCACTCCTTACTGGCCGGGCCCGAGAGTGGGGCACAGCTATCTGGGAGGCAAGGGCTGATTGTTCTAACAATTACCAGAACTTTAAAGAGGAGATGATTCGGGTTTTTGACCGTTCAGTTTTTGGTGGGGAGGCTTCTAGGGCCCTGGCTTCCCTATGCCAAGGTGATCGATCCATAACGGATTACTCTATAGAGTTTCGTACTCTTGCTGCCTCTAGTGACTGGAACGAGCCGGCGCTGCTCGCTCGTTTTCTGGAGGGACTCCACACAGTGGTCAAAGATGAGATTCTCTCTCGGGAGGTTCCTTCCAGTGTGGACTCTTTGATTGCTCTCGCCATCCGCATAGAACGACGGGTAGATCTTCGTCACCAAGCTCGTGGAAGAGAGCTCGCGTCAACGGTGTTTCCCTGCTCCGCATCGCAACCATCTCCCTCCTCTGGCTCAGAGACTGAGCCCATGCAGCTGGGAGGTATTCGCATCTCGACCAAGGAGAGGGAACGGAGGATCACCAACCGCCTGTGCCTCTATTGCGGATTTGATGGACATTTTGTCAATTCATGTCCAGTAAAAGGCCAGAGCTCATCAGTAAGCGGAGGGCTACTGGTGAGCGCTACTACTCAGGTCTCTTCATCTAGATCCTGTACTACTATGTCGGTCCATCTACGCTGGACCGGTTCGGGTGCTACATGCAGTGCCTTGATTGACTCTGGGGCTGAGGGTTGTTTCATGGACGAAGCATGGGTTCGGAAACATAACATTCCTTTCAGACAGTTAGACAAGCCTACGCCCATGTTTGCCTTAGATGGTAGTCATCTTCCCAGTATCAGATTTGAGACACTACCTTTAACTCTCACAGTATCTGGTAACCACAGTGAGACTATTTCTTTTTGATTTTTCGTTCACCTTTTACACCTGTTGTTTTGGGTCATCCCTGGCTAGTATGTCATAATCCTTCTATTAATTGGTCTTGTAATTCTATCCTATCCTGGAACGTATCTTGTCATGTGAAGTGTTTAATGTCTGCCATCCCTCCCATTTCTTCTGTCCCCACTTCTCAGGAGGAACCTGGCGATTTGACAGGAGTGCCGGAGGAATATCATGATCTGCGCACGGTCTTCAGTCGGTCCCGAGCCAACTCCCTTCCTCCTCACCGGTCGTATGATTGTAGTATTGATCTCCTTCCGGGGACCACTCCTCCTCGGGGTAGACTATACTCTCTGTTGGCTCCCGAACGTAAGGCTCTCGAGGATTTTTTATCTGTGTCTCTTGACGCCGGTACCATAGTGCCTTCTTCCTCTCCGGCCGGGGCGGGGTTCTTTTTTGTTAAGAAGAAGGACGGTACTCTGCGCCCCTGCGTGGATTATCGAGGGCTGAATGACATAACGGTTAAGAATCGTTATCCGCTTCCCCTTATGTCATCAGCCTTCGAGATTCTGCAGGAGCCAGGTGCTTTACTAAGTTGGACCTTCGTAACGCTTACCATCTCGTGCGCATCAGAGAGGGGGACGAGTGGAAAACGGCGTTTAACACTCCGTTAGGGCATTTTGAGTACCGGGTTCTGCCGTTTGGTCTCGCCAATGCGCCAGCTGTTTTTCAGGCATTAGTTAATGATGTTCTGAGAGACATGCTGAACATCTTTGTTTTTGTCTATCTTGACGATATCCTGATTTTTTCACCGTCACTCGAGATTCATGTTCAGCACGTTCGACGTGTTCTACAGCGCCTTTTAGAGAATTGTCTCTACGTAAAGGCTGAGAAGTGCTCTTTTCATGTCTCCTCCGTTACTTTTCTCGGTTCCGTTATTTCCGCTGAAGGCATTCAGATGGATTCCGCTAAGGTCCAAGCTGTCAGTGATTGGCCCGTTCCAAGGTCACGTGTCGAGTTGCAGCGCTTTTTTAGGTTTCGCTAATTTCTATCGGCGTTTCATTCGTAATTTCGGTCAAGTTGCTGCCCCTCTCACAGCTCTTACTTCTGTCAAGACGTGTTTTAAGTGGTCCGGTTCCGCCCAGGGAGCTTTTGATCTTCTAAAAGAACGTTTTACATCCGCTCCTATCCTCGTTACTCCTGACGTCACTAGACAATTCATTGTCGAGGTTGACGCTTCAGAGGTAGGCGTGGGAGCCATTCTTTCCCAGCGCTTCCAGTCTGACGATAAGGTTCATCCTTGCGCTTATTTTTCTCATCGCCTGTCGCCATCTGAGCGCAACTATGATGTGGGTAACCGTGAACTGCTCGCCATCCGCTTAGCCCTAGGCGAATGGCGACAGTGGTTGGAGGGGGCGACCGTTCCTTTTGTCGTTTGGACAGACCATAAGAACCTTGAGTACATCCGTTCTGCCAAACGACTTAATGCCCGTCAAGCTCGTTGGGCGTTGTTTTTTGCTCGTTTCGAGTTTGTGATTTCTTACCGTCCGGGTAGCAAAAACACCAAGCCTGATGCCTTATCCCGTCTGTTTAGTTCTTCTGTGGCTTCTACTGATCCCGAGGGGATTCTTCCTTATGGGCGTGTTGTCGGGTTAACAGTCTGGGGAATTGAAAGACAGGTTAAGCAAGCACTCACGCACACTGCGTCGCGCGCTTGTCCTAGTAACCTCCTTTTCGTTCCTGTTTCCACTCGTCTGGCTGTTCTTCAGTGGGCTCACTCTGCCAAGTTAGCTGGTCATCCCGGTGTTCGAGGCACTCTTGCGTCTATTCGCCAGCGCTTTTGGTGGCCGACTCAGGAGCGTGACACGCGCCGTTTCGTGGCTGCTTGTTCGGACTGCGCGCAGACTAAGTCGGGTAACTCTCCTCCTGCCGGTCGTCTCAGACCGCTCCCCATTCCTTCTCGACCATGGTCTCACATCGCCCTAGACTTCATTACCGGTCTGCCTTTGTCTGCGGGGAAGACTGTGATTCTTACGGTTGTCGATAGGTTCTCTAAGGCGGCACATTTCATTCCCTCGCTAAACTTCCTTCCGCTAAGGAGACGGCACAAATCATCATCGAGAATGTGTTCAGAATTCATGGCCTCCCGTTAGACGCCGTTTCAGACAGAGGTCCGCAATTCACGTCACAGTTTTGGAGGGAGTTCTGTCGTTTGATTGGTGCGTCCGTCAGTCTCTCTTCCGGGTTTCATCCCCAGTCTAACGGTCAAGCAGAGAGGGCCAATCAGACGATTGGTCGCATACTACGCAGCCTTTCTTTCAGAAACCCTGCGTCTTGGGCAGAACAGCTCCCCTGGGCAGAATACGCTCACAACTCGCTTCCTTCGTCTGCTACCGGGTTATCTCCGTTTCAGAGTAGTCTGGGTTACCAGCCTCCTCTGTTCTCATCCCAGCTTGCCGAGTCCAGCGTTCCCTCCGCTCAAGCGTTTGTCCAACGTTGTGAGCGCACCTGGAGGAGGGTGAGGTCTGCACTTTGCCGTTACAGGGCACAGACTGTGAGAGCCGCCAATAAACGCAGGATTAAGAGTCCAAGGTATTGTTGCGGCCAGAGAGTGTGGCTTTCCACTCGCAACCTTCCTCTTACGACAGCTTCTCGTAAGTTGACTCCGCGGTTCATTGGTCCATTCCGTGTCTCCCAGGTCGTCAATCCTGTCGCTGTGCGACTGCTTCTTCCGCGACATCTTCGTCGCGTCCATCCTGTCTTCCATGTCTCCTGTGTCAAGCCCTTTCTTCGCACCCCCGTTCGTCTTCCCTCCCCCCTCCCGTCCTTGTCGAGCGCACCTATTTACAAGGTACGTAAGATCATGGACATGCGTTCTCGGGGACGGGGTCACCAATACTTAGTGGATTGGGAGGGTTACGGTCCTGAGGAGAGGAGTTGGGTTCCGTCTCGGGACGTGCTGGACCGTTCGCTTATTGATGATTTCCTCCGTTGCCGCCAGGGTTCCTCCTCGAGTGCGCCAGGAGGCGCTCGGTGAGTGGGGGTACTGTCATGTTTTGTCATTAATTATCATGTCTTGTCCCTGTGCTTCCCCTTCTATTCGTTTCCCTCTGCTGGTCTTATTAGGTTCTTTCCCTCTTTCTATCCCCTCTCTCCCCTCCCTCTCTCACTCTCTCGCTCTCTCTCTTCTCTCTATCGTTCCGTTCCTGCTCCCAGCTGTTCCTACTCCCCTAATCAATCATTTAGTCTTCCCACACCTGTTCCCGATCCTTTTCCCTGATTAGAGTCCCTATTTCTCTCCTTGTTTTCCGTACCTGCCCTGTCGGATCCTTGTCTATATTCACCGTGCTGTGTCTATGTTTTGCCCTGTCGTGTCGTGTTTCCCTCAGATGCTGCGTGGTGAGCAGGTGTCTGAGTCTGGTAGGTTCAAGTGCCTTCCCGAGGCAACCTGCAGTTCTTGATCAAGTCTCCAGTCTGTTCTCGTCTTTACGAGTAGTATTATGCCTTTTGTTTTGTTAAGTATCTTACTGGATTAAAAACTCTGTTTTCGCCAAGTCGCTTTTGGGTCCTCATTCACCTGCATAACAGCTCGAGCTGTTTTGCAAGGAGCAATGGGAAAAAATGTCAGTCTCTCGATGTGCAAAACTGATAGAGACATACCCCAAGCGACTTACAGCTGTAATCGCAGCAAAAGGTGGCGCTACAAAGTATTAACTTAAGGGGGCTGAATAATTTTGCACGCCCAATTTTTCAGTTTTTGATTTGTTAAAAAAGTTTGAAATATCCAATAAATGTCGTTCCACTTCATGATTGTGTCCCAATGGTTGTTGATTCTTCATAAAAAAATACAGTTTTATATCTTTATGTTTGAAGCCTGAAATGTGGCAAAAGGTCGCAAAGTTCAAGGGAGCCGAATACTTTCGCAAGGCACTGTATATCCATGTTACATTACATTTACATTTAAGTCATTTAGCAGACGCTCTTATCCAGAGCGACTTACAAATTGGTGCATTCACCTTATGACATCCAGTGGAACAGTCACTTTACAATAGTGCATCTAAATCTTAAAGGGGGGGGATGAGAAGGATTACTTATCCTATCCTAGGTATTCCTTAAAGAGGTGGGGTTTCAGGTGTCTCCTGAAGGTGGTGATTGACTCCGCTGTCCTGGCGTCGTGAGGGCGTTTGTTCCACCATTGGGGGGCCAGAGCAGCGAACAGTTTTGACTGGGCTGAGCGGGAACTGTACTTCCTCAGTGGTAGGGAGGCGAGCAGGCCAGAGGTGGATGAACGCAGTGCCCTTGTTTGGGTGTAGGGCCTGATCAGAGCCCGGAGGTACTGAGGTGCCGTTCCCCTCACAGCTCCGTAGGCAAGCACCATGGTCTTGTAGCGGATGCGAGCTTCAACTGGAAGCCAGTGGAGAGAGCGGAGGAGCGGGGTGACGTGAGAGAACTTGGGAAGGTTGAACACCAGACGGGCTGCGGCGTTCTGGATGAGTTGTAGGGGTTTAATGGCACAGGCAGGGAGCCCAGCCAACAGCGAGTTGCAGTAATCCAGACGGGAGATGACAAGTGCCTGGATTAGGACCTGCGCCGCTTCCTGTGTGAGGCAGGGTCGTACTCTGCGGATGTTGTAGAGCATGAACCTACAGGAACGGGCCACCGCCTTGATGTTAGTTGAGAACGACAGGGTGTTGTCCAGGATCACGCCAAGGTTCTTAGCGCTCTGGGAGGAGGACACAATGGAGTTGTCAACCGTGATGGCGAGATCATGGAACGGGCAGTCCTTCCCCGGGAGGAAGAGCAGCTCCGTCTTGCCGAGGTTCAGCTTGAGGTGGTGATCCGTCATCCACACTGATATGTCTGCCAGACATGCAGAGATGCGATTCGCCACCTGGTCATCAGAAGGGGGAAAGGAGAAGATTAATTGTGTGTCGTCTGCATAGCAATGATAGGAAAGACCATGTGAGGTTATGACAGAGCCAAGTGACTTGGTGTATAGCGAGAATAGGAGAGGGCCTAGAACAGAGCCCTGGGAGACACCAGTGGTGAGAGCGCGTGGTGAGGAGACAGATTCTCGCCACGCCACTTGGTAGAAGCAACCTGTCAAGTAGGACGCAATCCATGCGTGGGCCGCACCGGAGATGCCCAACTCGGAGAGGGTGGAGAGGAGGATCTGATGGTTCACAGTATCGAAGGCAGCCGATAGGTCTTGAAGGATGAAAGCAGAGGAGAGAGAGTTAGCTTTAGCGGTGCGGAGCGCCTCCGTGATACAGAGAAGAGCAGTCTCAGTTGAATGACTAGTCTTGAAACCTGACTGATTTGGATCAAGAAGGTCATTCTGAGAGAGATAGCGGGAGAGCTGGCCAAGGACGGCACGTTCAAGAGTTTTGGAGAGAAAAGAAAGAAGGGATACTGGTCTGTAGTTGTTGACATCGGAGGGATCGAGTGTAGATTTTTTCAGAAGGGGTGCAACTCTCACTCTCTTGAAGACGGAAGGGACGTAGCCAGCAGTCAGGGATGAGTTGATGAGCGAGGTGAGGTAAGGGAGAAGGTCTCCGGAAATGGTCTGGAGAAGAGAGGAGGGGATAGGGTCAAGCGGGCAGGTTGTTGTGCGGCCGGCCGTCACAAGACGCGAGATTTCATCTGGAGAGAGAGGGGAGAAAGAGGTCAGAGCACAGGGTAGGGCAGTGTGAGCAGAACCAGCGGTGTCGTTTGACTTAGCAAACGAGGATCGGATGTCGTCGACCTTCTTTTCAAAATGGTTGACGAGGTCATCTGCAGAGAGGGAGGAGGGGGGGGGAGGAGGATTCAGGAGGGAGGAGAAGGTGGCTAAGAGCTTCCTAGGGTTAGAGGCAGAAGCTTGGAATTTAGAGTGGTAGAAAGTGGCTTTAGCAGCAGAGACAGAAGAGGAAAATGTACAGAGGAGGGTGCGAAAGGATGCCAGGTCCGCAGGGAGGTGAGTTTTCCTCCATTTCCGCTCGGCTGCCCGGAGCCCTGTTCTGTGAGCTCGCAATGAGTCGTCGAGCCACGGAGCGGGAGGGGAGGACCGAGCCGGCCTAGAGGATAGGGGGCATAGAGAGTCAAAGGATGCAGAAAGGGAGGAGAGGAGGGTTGAGGAGGCAGAATCAGGAGATAGGTTGGAGAAGGTTTGAGCAGAGGGAAGAGATGATAGGATGGAAGAGGAGAGAGTAGCGGGGGAGAGAGAGTGAAGGTTGGGACGGTGCGATACCATCCGAGTAGGGGCAGTGTGGGAAGTGGTGGATGAGAGCGAGAGGGAAAAGGATACAAGGTAGTGGTCGGAGACTTGGAGGGGAGTTGCAATGAGGTTAGTGGAAGAACAGCATCTAGTAAAGATGAGGTCGAGCGTATTTCCTGCCTTGTGAGTAGGGGGGGAAGGTGAGAGGGTGAGGTCAAAAGAGGAGAGGAGTGGAAAGAAGGAGGCAGAGAGGAATGAGTCAAAGGTAGACGTGGGGAGGTTAAAGTCGCCCAGAACTGTGAGAGGTGAGCCGTCCTCAGGAAAGGAGCTTATCAAGGCATCAAGCTCATTGATGAACTACACTAATCAAGTCGTTCAGTTGAGTGTAATAGTTTCTACAGTGCTGCTATTCGGTGGACGTTTGCTAGTGGACGTTTGACTGCTAGTCAAACGGTGGACGTTTGACTAGCAGTGAAGACTACGTTAGGACGACGAAATACGATAATTACGCAATTATCTTTGATACAAAGACGGCTATGTAGCTAGCTAAGAAGAAATTGCTAAGATTAGACAAATCAAACCGTTGTACTATAATGAAATGTAATGAAATGTAATGAAAAGGTTATACTACCTGCGGAGCGAAGGGCGAAGTGCGGATGCGACGCTCGCACTTCGCACTGTATATATATCCATGTTATATTCTAATCCCTATATATAGCCATGTTATATTCTACTCCCTATATATATATCCATGTTATATTCTACTCTCTATATATATCCATGTTATATTCTACTCCCTATATAAAGCGATCTGATATTCTACTCCCTATATATAGCCATGTTATTTTTACTCATTATTTTTATTCATTATTCACTGTGTATTCATTCCGACTAACCGGTGCCTACGACCTTTGACTCTGTATCGGTACCACCTGTATACTGCCTTTCTATTGTTATGTTATTTCTTCTCTTATATTATTGGTTTCTTTTATCTCTTACTTTTTTTTGTTCTTTTCTTAAAAGTGCATTGTGGGTGTAACGGAATTCCTCTTCTTCAGAGGAGTAGAAGCAAGGATCAGACCAATGTGCAGCGTGGTAAGTGTCCATAATGATATATTTAATAAATCAACAGAACACTGAAGAAAATAACAAAAGTACAAACAAACAAACAACCGAAAACAGTCCCATATGGTGAAAACACTAACACAGAATACAACACAATAGAAAACCGGCTACCTAAATATGGCTCCCAATCAGAGACAATTACTGACACCTGCCTCTGATTGAGAACCATACTAGGCCAAACACATAGAAATATAACAACATAACATAACAACATAGAATGCAAACCCCAACTCATGCCCTGACCAACTAAGATAAAGACATTAAAAAGGAACTAAGGTCAGAACGTGACAGTTGGTCTACTACACCTGTTGTGTAGGTCTACTACACCTGTTGTATTCAGTGCATGTGGCTACTAACATTTGATTTGATCTTTACCTCTGCATTTTTGGAAAAGGGCCAGTAATTAAGCATTTCACTGTTATTCTACACCAGTTGTCTATGAAGGATGTGACAAATTCAATTTGATTTGATTTGACATTGCCACAAGCTAGAAATTGAGCTGGTATTTCCTCTGTTGGAGTTGTCATGTGGAGGCAGGTTTCTGTTTGCAGTGTCATACTGACTTCATCCTCCTTGATCCCTTCATCACACCCTCCATCCTCCCATTTCCTCCTCCCTTTCCCCAGCAAGGCCAAGGTTGTCTTCCTTTGCTGTGAAGGCTGAAGGACCCTGCATCAGTCCTATTAGAGAACAAGAGGGAGTTGAACTCCCCAGCCTTTCCAGCCCATAGCTGACTGTTGTGTTATGTATTATTATCACCCTCTTGTTTGTTGGAATCATCTCGTTGCTAGGGAGGATAGGGAGGGTGGAGGCCTCAGGTCTCTGATAATGTTTAACTGGTATGAAGAAAAATAATAATGTCAATAGAGAAGCATGTCAATGTTTGATTGCAGTACCCCGTTGCATCCTGTAGAGGGCGTGTGTTCTCTCTCTCTCTCTTTCTCTCTCTCTCCCTCTCTCCCTCTCTTTCTCTCTTTCTCTCTTCTCTCTCTCTCTCTCTCTCTCTCTCTCGCTCTCTCTCCTCTCTCTCTCTCTCTCTCTTTCTCTCTCTTCTCTCTCTCTCTCTCCTCTCTCTCTCTCTCTCTCTCTCTCTCTCTCTCTCTCTCTCTCTCTCTCTCTCTCTCTCTCTCTCTCTCTCTCTCTCTCTCTCTCTCTCTCTCTCTCTCTCTCTCTCTCTCTCTCTCTCTCTCTCTCTCTCTCTCTCTCTCTCTCTGATGTCTTAAATATGTGGTGTGTGCTTTTTGTATTTCCCTGTGTGTTTACCACATCCTCTCCTCAGCACCTCTGCCTCCTTCTTCCCCCTGGGTTGTGTTCTTCACTTCATTACACTGCAGGAGACTGGAAAATAATGGAATTAAGAAATATATAAACATTAGGACGAGCAATGTCGTGGCATTGACTAAATACAGTAGAATAGAATACAGTATGTACATATGAGATTAATAAAGGAGTATGTAAACATTATTAAAGTGACTAGTGTTCCATTATTAAAGTGGCCAGTGATTCCAAGTCTATGTATATAGGGCAGAAGCCTTTAAGATGCAGGGTTGCATAGCCGGGTGGTAGCTGGCTAGTGATGGCTATTTAACAGTCTGATGGCCTTGAGATAGAAGCTGGTTCTGTGTAGCTCAGTTGGTAGAGCACAGCGCTTGTAACGCCAGGGTAGTGGGTTCGATCCCCGGGACCACCCATACGTAGAATGTATGCACACATGACTGTAAGTCGCTTTGGATAAAAGCGTCTGCTAAATGGCATATATTATTATTACATATATTAGAAGCTGTTTTTCAATCTCTCGGTCCCAGCTTTAATGCACCTGTACTGACTTTGCCTTCTGGATGATAGCGGGGTAAACAGGCTGTGGCTTGGGTGGTTGATGTCCTTGATGATCTGTTTGGCCTTCTTGTGACATTGGGTGCTGTAGGTGTCCTGGAGAGCAGGCAGTGTGATGCGTTGGGCAGACTGTACCACACTCTGGAGAGCCCTGGGGTTGCGGGTGGTGACACAGCCCGACAAGATGATCTCAATTGTGCATCTGTAAAAATTTGTGAGGGTCTTAGGGGCCAAGCCAAATTTTTCAGCCTCTTGAGGTTGAAGAGGCGCTGTTGCGCCTTCTTCACGGCACTGTCTCTGTGGGTGGACCATTTCAGATTGTCAGTGATGTGTAAGCAGAGGAACTTGAACATGTCCTTCTCCACTGTGGTCCCGTCGATGTGGATAGGGGGGTGCTCCCTTTACTGTTTCCTGAATTCCACAATCAGCTCCTTCATTTTTGTTGATGTTGAGAGAGAGGTTATTTTCCTCGCACCACTCTGCCAGGCTCCTCACCTCCTCCTCATCTTTGTTGGTAATCAGGCCTACTACTGTTGTGTCGTCTGCAAACTTAAAAAGAGAAGAAGAAATGAATTGTTCATTAAAGAGCAACCACAGCATTGTAAACCACCAGCTGCTCTTACTGTTGTTGTTCCCATTAAGCACCCCTTGCTAAATGACCATCTACTACAAACACATGTACCCCCCCCCCACACACAGACACTCACTATGTTATGTGTTTCAGTGGCAGAGGAAGGGTAGAGCAGCATTGTGTATGTTAAGCCAATGATCATCCTGACAACCCTAACACAACACAACTCATCCATGACTGCTGGGAAACACACACTATGGACATGATTCTCAATGTGTATTCAAAGAAACATTATAGCAGAGACAGGGTTGTGAAATCTCTGTCTATTCAGAGCAATGTTATAGCAGAGACTATGTTGTGAAATCTCTGTCTATTCAAAGCAATGTTATAGCAGAGACTATGTTGTGAAATCTCTGTCTATTCAAAGCAATGTTATAGCAGAGACAGGGTTGTGAAATCTCTGTCTATTCAGAGCAATGTTATAGCAGAGACTATGTTGTGAAATCTCTGTCTATTCAAAGCAATGTTATAGCAGAGACAGGGTTGGGAAATCTCTGTCTATTCAAAGCAATGTTATAGCAGAGACTACGTTGTGAAATCTCTGTCTATTCAAAGCAATGTTATAGCAGAGACTACGTTGTGAAATCTCTGTCTATTCAAAGTAACATTATAGCAGGGAGTTCGTTGTGAAATCTCTGTCTATTCAAAGTAACATTATAGCAGAGAGTTCGTTGTGAAATCTCTGTCTATTCAAAGTAACATTATAGCAGAGAGTTTTTTGTGAAATCTCTGTCTATTCAAAGTAACTGTTATGCAGGTGAATGAGGACCCAAAAGCAACTTGGCGAAAACAGAGTCTTTAATCCAGTAAAGTAAATCTACAATCATAAAGCATAATTCCACTCGTAATGACGAGAACAGACTGGAGACTCGATCATGAACTGCAGGTTGCCTCGGGAAGGCACTTGAACGTAGCAGACTCAGACACCTGCTCACCACGCAGCATCTGAGGGAAACACGACACGACAGGGCGATACACAGACACAGCACGGTGAACAATAGACAAGGATCCGACAGGGCAGGAACGGAAAACAAGGGGAGAAATAGGGACTCTAATCAGGGAAAAAGATATGGAACAGGTGTGGGAAGACTAAATGATTGATTAGGGGAATAGGAACAGCTGGGAGCAGGAACGGAACGATAGAGAGAAGAGAGAGAGGAAGGGGAGAGAGAAAAAGGGAACGAACCTAAAAAGACCAGCAGGGGAAAACGAACAGAAGGAAAAGCAAAATGACAAGACAATCTAAGACAAAACATGACAGTACCCCCCCACTCACCGAGGAGGAACACTGGCGGCAACGGAGGAAATCATAGATCACAAACGGTCCAGCACGTCCCGAGAAAGAACCCAACTCCTCTCCTCAGGACCGTAACGGAAAAACGAAAAAAAAGGGAAACTAGGGTACTACTCTAAAAAAAAAATGAGACACGGGTAGAGAACTGAAAGCTTTAGAGCAAACAGGACCAAACAGGCCAGGAGAGTAACAACTAGGGACAGACTGAGACACAGCAAGGGCAGGAACAAGAACAGGAGAGATGCGATGGCAGGGAACAGACTGAGACCCAGCAAGACCAGGAGCAGAAGCAGAAAAAAATTACCAGACTTCTTCTGCGCGCAGTCCGAACACGCAGCCACGAAACGGCGCGTGTCACGCTCCTGAGTAGGCCACCAAAACCGCTGGCGAATAGAAGCAAGCGTACCCCGAACGCCGGGATGGCCAGCTAACTTGGCAGAGTGAGCCCACTGAAGAACAGCCAGACGAGTAGAAACAGGAACGAAAAGAAGGTTACTAGGGCAAGCGCGCGGCGACGCAGTGTGCGTGAGTGCTTGCTTAACCTGTCTCTCAATTCCCCAGACAGTCAACCCGACAACACGCCCAACAGGAAGGATCCCCTCGGGATCGGTAGAAGCCACAGAAGAACTAAAGAGACGGGATAAAGCATGAGGCTTGGTGTTCTTAGTACCCGGGCAATAAGAAATAACGAATTCGAAACGAGCGAAAAACAACGCCCAACGAGCATGACACGCATTCAGTCGTTTGGCAGAACGGATGTACTCAAGGTTCTTTTGGTCAGTCCAAACGACAAAAAGGAACGGTCGCCCCCTCCAACCACTGTCGCCATTTGCCTAGGGCTAAACGGATGGCGAGCAGTTGCGGTTAGCCACATCATAGTTACGTTCCGACGGTGACAGGCGATGAGAAAAATACGCACAAGGGTGGACCCCATCGTCAGTATCGGCGCGCTGGGACAGAATGGCTCCCACGCCCACCCCCGACGCGTCAACCTCAACAATAAACGGTTTAGTGACGTCAGGTGCAACAAGGATAGGAGCGGATGCAAAACGCTTCTTGAAGAGATCAGGACAACAATCATACGACCGGTGAGGAGGAAGGGAGTTGGTTCTGGACCGACTGAAGACCATGCGCAGACCATGATACTCCTCCGGCACTCCTGTCAAATCACCAGGTTCCTCCTGAGAAGAGGGGACAGAACAAACAGGAGAAATAGCAGACATTAAACACTTCACATGACAAGAAACGTTCCAGGAAAGGATAGAATTACTAGACCAATCAAAAGAAGGATTATGACACACTAGCCAGGGATGACCCAAAACAACAGGTGTAAAAGGTGAACAAAAAATCAAAAAAAGAAATGGTCTCACTATGGTTACCAGATACAGTGAGGGTTAAAGGTAGTGTTTCATATAATATACTGGGGAGAGGACTACCATCCAAGGCAAACATGACCGTGGGCTCCCCTAACTGTCTGAGAGGAATGTCATGTTCCCGAGCCCAGGCTTCGTCCATAAAACAGCCCTCCGCCCCAGAGTCTATTAATGCACTGCAGGAAGCTGCCGATCCGGTCCAGCGTAGATGGACCGGTAAGGTAGTACAGGTACTTGACGGAGAGGACCGTCTAGTAGCGCTTATCAGTCGCCCTCCGCTTACTGATGAGCTCTGGCCTTTAACTGGACATGAAATGACAAAATGACCAGCGGAACCGCAATAGAGACAGAGGCGGTTGGTGATTCTCCGTTCCCTCTCCTTAGTCGAGATGCGAATACCCCCCAGCTGCATGGGCTCAACACCAGAGTCAGTGGGGAAAGATGGTAGTGTCTGGGAGAGGGGAGACACAGTTAACGCGAGCTCTCTTCTATGAGCTCGGTGACGAAGATCTACCCGTCGTTCAATGCGAATAGCGAGTTCAATCAAAGAATCCACGCTGGATGGAACCTCCCGAGAGAGAATCTCATCCTTAACCTTAGCGTGGAGTCCCTCCAGAAAACGAGCGAGCAACGCCTGCTCGTTCCAGTTACTGGAGGCAGCAAGAGTGCGAAACTCTATAGAGTAATCCGTTATGGATCGATTACCTTGACATAGGGAAGACAGGGACCAGGAAGCTTCTTTCCCAAAAACTGAACGATCAAAACCCTTATCATCTCCTCTTTAAAGTTCAGATAATTGTTAGTACACTCAGCGCTTGCCTCCCAGATAGCTGTGCCCCACTGCCGAGCCCGACCAGTAAGGAGTGATATGGCGTAGGCAATCCGAGCTCTCTCTCTTGAGTATGTGTTGGGTTGGAGAGAGAACACTATATCACACTGGGTGAGAAAGGAGCGGCACTCAGTGGGCTGCCCAGAATAACATGGTGGGTTATTAACCCTAGGTTCCGGAGGCTCGGAAGACCCGGAAGTAGCTGGTGGCACGAGACGAAGACTCTGATACTGTCCTGAGAGGTCGGAGACCTGAGCGGCCAGGGTCTCAACGGCATGCCGAGCAGCAGACAATTCCTGCTCATGTCTGCCGAGCATCGCTCCCTGGAACTCGAGAGTAGAGTAGAGAGAATCCATAGTCGCTGGGTCCATTCTTGGTCGGATCCTTCTGTTATGCAGGTGAATGAGGACCCAAAAGCAACTTGGCGAAAACAGAGTCTTTAATCCAGTAAAGTAAATCTACAATCATAAAGCATAATTCCACTCGTAATGACGAGAACAGACTGGAGACTCGATCATGAACTGCAGGTTGCCTCGGGAAGGCACTTGAACGTAGCAGACTCAGACACCTGCTCACCACGCAGCATCTGAGGGAAACACGACACGACAGGGCGATACACAGACACAGCACGGTGAACAATAGACAAGGATCCGACAGGGCAGGAACGGAAAACAAGGGGAGAAATAGGGACTCTAATCAGGGAAAAAGATATGGAACAGGTGTGGGAAGACTAAATGATTGATTAGGGGAATAGGAACAGCTGGGAGCAGGAACGGAACGTTAGAGAGAAGAGAGAGAGGAAGGGAGAGAGAAAAAGGGGAACGAACCTAAAAAGACCAGCAGGGGGAAAACGAACAGAAGGAAAAGCAAAATGACAAGACAATCTAAGACAAAACATGACAGTAACATTATAGCAGAGACAGGGTTGTGAAATCTCTGTCTATTCAAAGCAATGTTATAGCAGAGACAGGGTTGAGAAATCTCTGTCTATTCAAAGCAATGTTATAGCAGAGACAGGGTTGAGAAATCTCTGTCTATTCAAAGCAATGTTATAGTAGAGACAATGTTGTGAAATCTCTGTCTATTCAAAGTAACATTATAGCAGAGACAGGGTTGTGAAATCTCTGTCTATTCAAAGCAATGTTATAGCAGAGACTACGTTGTGAAATCTCTGTCTATTCAAAGTAACATTATAGCAGGGAGTTCGTTGTGAAATCTCTGTCTATTCAAAGTAACATTATAGCAGAGAGTTCGTTGTGAAATCTCTGTCTATTCAAAGTAACATTATAGCAGAGAGTTTGTTGTGAAATCTCTGTCTATTCAAAGTAACATTATAGCAGAGACAGGGTTGTGAAATCTCTGTCTATTCAAAGCAATGTTATAGCAGAGACAGGGTTGAGAAATCTCTGTCTATTCAAAGCAATGTTATAGCAGAGACAGGGTTGAGAAATCTCTGTCTATTCAAAGCAATGTTATAGTAGAGACTACGTTGTGAAATCTCTGTCTATTCAAAGCAATGTTATAGCAGAGACAGGGTTGTGAAATCTCTGTCTATTCAAAGCAATGTTATAGCAGAGACAGGGTTGTGAAATCTCTGTCTATTCAAAGCAATGTTATAGCAGAGACTACGTTGTGAAATCTCTGTCTATTCAAAGTAACATTATAGCAGGGAGTTCGTTGTGAAATCTCTGTCTATTCAAAGTAACATTATAGCAGAGAGTTCTTTGTGAAATCTCTGTCTATTCAAAGTAACATTATAGCAGAGAGTTTGTTGTGAAATCTCTGTCTATTCAAAGTAACATTATAGCAGAGACAGGGTTGTGAAATCTCTGTCTATTCAAAGCAATGTTATAGCAGAGACAGGGTTGAGAAATCTCTGTCTATTCAAAGCAATGTTATAGCAGAGACAGGGTTGAGAAATCTCTGTCTATTCAAAGCAATGTTATAGCAGAGACAGGGTTGAGAAATCTCTGTCTATTCAGAGCAATGTTATAGCAGAGACGATGTTGTGAAATCTCTGTCTATTCAGAGCAATGTTATAGCAGAGACAGGGTTGTGAAATCTCTGTCTATTCAGAGCAATGTTATAGCAGAGACAGGGTTGTGAAATTTCTGTCTATTCAGAGCAATGTTATAGCAGAGACTACGTTGTGAAATCTCTGTCTATTCAAAGCAATGTTATAGCAGAGACTACGTTGTGAAATCTCTGTCTATTCAAAGCAATGTTATAGCAGAGACTAGGGTTGAGAAATCTCTGTCTATTCAAAGCAATGTTATAGCAGAGACTACGTTGTGAAATCTCTGTCTATTCAAAGCAATGTTATAGCAGAGACAGGGTTGTGAAATCTCTGTCTATTCAAAGCAATGTTATAGCAGAGACAGGGTTGTGAAATCACTGTCTATTCAAAGCAATGTTATAGCAGAGACAGGGTTGTGAAATCTCTGTCTATTCAAAGCAATGTTATAGCAGAGACAGGGTTGTGAAATCACTGTCTATTCAAAGCAATGTTATAGCAGAGACGATGTTGTGAAATCTCTGTCTATTCAAAGCAATATTATAGCAGGGACAGGGTTGTGAAATCTCTGTCTATTCAAAGCAATGTTATAGCAGAGACAGGGTTGTGAAATCTCTGTCTATTCAAAGCAATGTTATAGCAGAGACAGGGTTGGGAAATCTCTGTCTATTCAAAGCAATGTTATAGCAGAGACGATGTTGTGAAATCTCTGTCTATTCAAAGCAATGTTATAGCAGAGACATGGTTGTGAAATCACTGTCTATTCAAAGTAACATTATAGCAGAGACAGGGTTGTGAAATCTCTGTCTATTCAAAGCAATGTTATAGCAGAGACGATGTTGTGAAATCTCTATCTATTCAAAGCAATTTTATAGCAGAGACAGGGTTGTGAAATTTCTGTCTATTCAGAGCAATGTTATAGCAGAGACTACGTTGTGAAATCTCTGTCTATTCAAAGCAATGTTATAGCAGAGACTACGTTGTGAAATCTCTGTCTATTCAAAGCAATGTTATAGCAGAGACTACGTTGTGAAATCTCTGTCTATTCAAAGCAATGTTATAGCAGAGACAGGGTTGTGAAATCTCTGTCTATTCAAAGCAATGTTATAGCAGAGACAGGGTTGTGAAATCACTGTCTATTCAAAGCAATGTTATAGCAGAGACAGGGTTGTGAAATCTCTGTCTATTCAAAGCAATGTTATAGCAGAGACAGGGTTGTGAAATCACTGTCTATTCAAAGCAATGTTATAGCAGAGACGATGTTGTGAAATCTCTGTCTATTCAAAGCAATATTATAGCAGGGACAGGGTTGTGAAATCTCTGTCTATTCAAAGCAATGTTATAGCAGAGACAGGGTTGTGAAATCTCTGTCTATTCAAAGCAATGTTATAGCAGAGACAGGGTTGTGAAATCTCTGTCTATTCAAAGCAATGTTATAGCAGAGACGATGTTGTGAAATCTCTGTCTATTCAAAGCAATGTTATAGCAGAGACATGGTTGTGAAATCACTGTCTATTCAAAGCAATGTTATATCAGAGACGATGTTGTGAAATCTCTGTCTATTCAAAGCAATATTATAGCAGGGACAGGGTTGTGAAATCTCAAAGATAGAGAAGATGGAAAACTGGTGAAGAGAAATTGCTAGAGAAGATGGGGATGATGGCCAGAGAATAGAATAGAAGAAAATAAAGGAGAACTTAGGAGGGCAAGGAGAGATGAATGTTTAGTGCAGAAAGAAAAGAGATTAAGATATTTAAATATAGTTATTGCTGACTCCGTGGTCTCCTGAGGCCTGTTCCAACATTCTAACAGGAAGTTGAAAGGCCAGTTTCCTCCCCTGACTTCCTGACCCATGATGCTCCCTGTCTGCCCAGCAGGCTCCTGGGAGGAAGGGAGAGGGAACATACACTGGTCCTTCACAACCTCCACACAGACGCCAGCCTGGCCGGAGGTCAAAACTATCAATGCACAATCCCAGGTCAAATCTATCAAGCTACATGCCATGACGGCACAACCAGAGACAGATACGAAACATACAATGCAGTGAGACTTCGTCATTCACATTCACAAAGAAGTGTAGATTGTCATGTGGTCACATGGGACATAGATAGATCTCTCGATGGCTTCTATGCTGCCTTCGGACCCTCTAGGCAAGGAATTGTCCCTGGTGAGAAGTTGTCCCTTGACGGGACAGACCTGACCTGTAGACCTGACCCTGGTCCAGGTGTCATGGGCAGACTGTGGCACTCTGAAACCAGATCTTCACCCTGTTCTTAATTTCTCCTCGCTCAGCACCGGAAAATCAATGAGCTTTGTGAGCTAGGCTGGGCTGGTGGGTTGATGCTGGAACAGTAGAAGGCATTCTCTGTCTCCCCTAAATCCTGCTCTAAGTCCATCTGTCTCCATTCCGGGTCATTCCCAGAGCCCACAATCTCTCCTGTGTGGTCACTCATGGACGAGAGATACTAGAGTTACACAGCCCATGTGTCCGGCGCTGCACTGGACAATATACAAGGCCATATAATAGATCCAGTCTACTTTTTACTCACACTTAGCCAATCACGTTGAACCACTCCACACAAGAAGTTCCCTCAACGGAAAATACATTTAATTGAATTTAACTCAATGCCCCCCCCCCCCCACACACACACACACTCTATTGATACTCAGATGCTGTTATAACTGATGAGCATGTCATTTATCTTGACAGTTTAGGTTTTGGAAAGGGTTTGCCAGTCTTTTATGAGAGGTTGTTAACTGCCATTTGATAGAGTGTGCAATTTTACAGACCTGTATTTGATTAGAAGGTTTGCTGTCTTTGTGGAGTGAGTTTGATTGTCTGTTCTTCCTAAGGGAATAAAAGGGGAGAAGAGGCAGAGGAGAGAGATTAGGATTAGGATTAGGGTTAGGTTAGGATTAGGATTAGGATTAGGATTAGGATTAGGGTTAGGGTTCCTAAGAGAATAAAGGGGAGAAGAGGCAGAGGAGAGAGATTAGGATTAGGGTTAGGATTAGGATTAGGATTAGGATTAGGGTTAGGGTTCCTAAGAGAATAAAGGGGAGAAGAGGCAGAGGAGAGAGATTAGGATTAGGATTAGGATTAGGGATTAGGATTAGGATTAGGATTAGGGTTAGGGTTCCTAAGAGAATAAAGGGGAGAAGAGGCAGAGGAGAGAGATTAGGATTAGGATTAGGGTTAGGATTAGGATTAGGATTAGGATTAGGGTTAGGGTTCCTAAGAGAATAAAGGGGAGAAGAGGCAGAGGAGAGAGATTAGGATTAGGATTAGGATTAGGTTAGGATTAGGATTAGGATTAGGGTTAGGGTTAGGGTTCCTAAGAGAATAAAGGGGAGAAGAGGCAGAGGAAAGAGGGATGGGACGCAGTATTCTTTTTATCGAATCTCAATTGACTCAAGGCATGGAGTTGTAAGAGAGATCACATCATCTGTTTATGCCTGACAATTTGTTTGGTTCTTTTGGTGGTTCAATCCATCCATATGCTGTATCTTTGACTGCTCTCCATTCAGGTGCCTGTCTGTCTGCACAATCTTCCCCTGGAATAATTGTAGTCATCCTCAAACTCCATGTTTGTCCCATGTTGTGTTATATGGAGAGATGTAGTGTTATATGGAGAGATGTTGTGTTATATGGAGAGATGTTGTGTTATATGGACAGATGTTGTGTTATATGGAGAGATGTTGTGTTATATGGACAGATGTTGTGTTATATGGAGAGATGTTGTGTTATATGGAGAGATGTTGTGTTATATGGAGAGATGTTGTGTTATATGGAGAGATGTTGTGTTATATGGAGAGATGTTGTGTTATATGGAG
Organism: Oncorhynchus gorbuscha; assembly: GCF_021184085.1. Classification (NCBI taxonomy): domain Eukaryota; kingdom Metazoa; phylum Chordata; class Actinopteri; order Salmoniformes; family Salmonidae; genus Oncorhynchus; species Oncorhynchus gorbuscha. Next base: position 87,417,576 of record NC_060182.1, read on the forward strand.
AGATGATGTGTTATATGGAGAGATGTTGTGTGATATGGAGAGATATCACACAGTTCTATTCAGAGGTGCTATAAGACTGCATTGGACCTGAGTCTCTTTAGCACCAGGCTAGGAGTGGTTAGGGTAAGTTAGGTTCAGGCATGTTAGTAAGTGGTTAGCGTAAGTTAGGTTTAGGCATGTTAGTGAGTGGTTAGGGTAAGTTAGGTTTAGGCATGTTAGTAAGTGGTTAGCGTAAGTTAGGTTTAGGCTTGTTAGTGAGTGGTTAGGGTAAGTTAGGTTTAGGCTTGTTAGTGAGTGGTTAGGGTAAGTTAGGTTTAGGCATGTTAGTGAGTGGTTAGGGTAAGTTAGGTTTAGGCATGATAGTCAGTGGTTAGGGTAAGTTAGGTTTAGGCTTGTTAGTGAGTGGTTAGGGTAAGTTAGGTTTAGGCATGTTAGTGAGTGGTTAGGGTAAGTTAGGTTTAGGCATGATAGTCAGTGGTTAGGGTAAGTTAGGTTTAGGCTTGTTAGTGAGTGGTTAGGGTAAGTTAGGTTTAGGCTTGTTAGTGAGTGGTTAGGGTAAGTTAGGTTTAGGCATGTTAGTGAGTGGTTAGGGTAAGTTAGGTTTAGGCATGATAGTCAGTGGTTAGGGTAAGTTAGGTTTAGGCTTGTTAGTGAGTGGTTAGGGTAAGTTAGGTTTAGGCATGTTAGTAAGTGGTTAGGGTAAGTTAGGTTTAGCCATGCTAGTGAGTGGCTAGGGTAAGTGGTAGGGTAAGTTCGGTTTAGGCATGTTAGTGAGTGGTTAGGGTAAGTTAAGTTTAGGCATGTTCGTAAGTGGTTAGGTAAGTTAGGTTTAGCCATGCTATTGAGTGGTTAGGGTAAGTGGTAGGGTAAGGGGAGGTTTAGCCATGCGAGTGAGTGGTTAGGGTCAGTGGTCGGGTAAGTTAGGTTTAGCCATGCTAGTGAGTGGTTAGGATAAGTGGTAGGATAAGGGTAGGTTTAGCCATGCTAGTGAGTGGTTAGGATAAGTGGTAGGATAAGGGTAGGTTTAGCCATGCTTGTGAGTGGTTGGGGTAAGTGGTAAGATAAGGGTAGGTTTAGCCATGCTAGTGAGTGGTTAGGGTAAGTGGTACGGTAAATTAGGTTTAGCCATGCTAGTGAGTGGTTAGGGTCAGTGGTAGGGTAAGTTAGGTTTAGCCATGCTAGTGAGTGGTTAGGGTAAGTTAGGTTTAGACGTGTTAGTGAGTGGTTAGGGTAAGTTAGGTTTAGGCATGTTAGTGAGTGGTTAGGGTAAGTTAGGTTTAGGCATGTTAGTAAGTGGTTAGGGTAAGTTAGGTTTAGGCATGTTAGTGAGTGGTTAGGGTAAGTTAGGTTTAGGCATGTTAGTGAGTGGTTAGGGTAAGTTAGGTTTAGCCATGCTAGTGAGTGGCTAGGGTAAGTGGTAGGTTAAGGGTAGGTTTAGCCATGCTAGTCAGTGGTTAGTGTAAGGGGTAGGGTAAGGGTAGGTTTAGCCATGTTAGTAAGTGGTTAGCGTAAGTTAGGTTTAGCCATGCCAGTGAGTGGTTAGGGTAAGTGGTAGGATAAGGGTAGGTTTAGCCATGCTAGTGAGTGGTTAGGGTAAGTGGTAGGATAAGGGTAGGTTTAGCCATGCTAGTGAGTGGTTAGGGTAAGTGGTAGGATAAGGGTAGGTTTACCCATTCTAGTGAGTGGTTAGGGTAAGTGGTATGGTAAATTAGGTTTAGCCATGCTTGTGAGTGGTTAGGGTAAGTGGTAGGATATGGGTAGGTTTAGCCATGCTAGTGAGTGGTTAGGGTAAGTTGTAGGATAAGATTAGGTTTAGCCATGCTAGTGAGTGGTTAGGGTAAGTGGTAGGATAAGGGTAGGTTTAGCCATGCTCATGAGTGGTTAGGATAAGTGGTAGGATAAGAGTAGGTTTTTGCCATGCTAGTGAGTGGTTGGGTTAAGTGGTAGGATAAGGGTAGATTTATCCATGCTAGTGAGTGGTTAGGGTCAGTGGTATGGTAGGGTAGGTTTAGCCATGCTAGTGAGTGGTTAGGGTAAGTGGTAGGGTAAGGGTAGGTTTAGCCATGCTAGTGAGTGGTTAGGGTAAGTTGTAGGATAAGGGTAGGTTTAGCCATGCTAGTGAGTGGTTAGCATAAGTGGTAGGATAAGGGTAGGTTTAGCCATGCTAATGAGTGGTTAGGATAAGTGGTAGGATAAGGGTAGGTTTAGCCATGTTAGTAAGTGGTTAGCGTAAGTTAGGTTTAGGCATGTTAGTGAGTGGTAAGTTAGGTTTAGGCATGTTAGTGAGTGGTAAGGGTAAGTTAGGTTTAGCCATGCTAGTGAGTGGCTAGGGTAAGTGGTAGGATAAGGGTAGGTTTAGATTACATTTACATTTAAGTCATTTAGCAGACGCTCTTATCCAGAGCGACTTACAAATTGGTGCATTCACCTTATGACATCCAGTAGAACAGTCACTTTACAATAGTGCATCTAAATCTTAAAGGGGGGGGTGAGAAGGATTACTTATCCTATCCTAGGTATTCCTTAAAGAGGTGGGGTTTCAGGTGTCTCCGGAAGGTGGTGATTGACGCCGCTGTCCTGGCGTCGTGAGGGAGTTTGTTCCACCATTGGGGGGCCAGAGCAGCGAACAGTTTTGACTGGGCTGAGCGGGAACTGTACTTCCTCAGTGGTAGGGAGGCGAGCAGGCCAGAGGTGGATGAACGCAGTGCCCTTGTTTGGGTGTAGGGCCTGATCAGAGCCCGGAGGTACTGAGGTGCCGTTCCCCTCACAGCTCCATAGGCAAGCACCATGGTCTTGTAGCGGATGCGAGCTTCAACTGGAAGCCAGTGGAGAGAGCGGAGGAGCGGGGTGACGTGAGAGAACTTGGGAAGGTTGAACACCAGACGGGCTGCGTCGTTCTGGATGAGTTGTAGGGGTTTAATGGCACAGGCAGGGAGCCCAGCCAACAGCGAGTTGCAGTAATCCAGACGGGAGATGACAAGTGCCTGGATTAGGACCTGCGCCGCTTCCTGTGTGAGGCAGGGTCGTACTCTGCGGATGTTGTAGAGCATGAACCTACAGGAACGGGCCATGCTAGTGAGTGGTTAGGGTAAGTTGTAGGATAAGGGTAGGTTTAGCCATGCTAGTGAGTGGTTAGGATACGTGGTAGGATAAGGGTAGGTTTAGCCATGCTAGTGAGTGGTTAGGGTAAGTGGTAGGATAAGGGTAGGTTTAGCCATGCTAGTGAGTGGTTAGGGTAAGTTGTAGGATAAGGGTAGGTTTAGCCATGCTAGTGAGTGGTTCAGGTAAATGGTAGGGTAAGTTTGGTTTAGCCATGCTGGTGAGTAGTTCGGGAAAGTCTATTTCTGCTGGTATGTATGCATACCACCCTGCATACCACTGCTGGCTTGCTTCTAAAGCTAAGCAGGGTTGGTCCTGGTCAGTTACTGGATGGGAGACCAGATGCTGCTGGAAGTGGTGTTGGAGGGCCAGTAGGAGGCACTCTTTCCTCTTGTCTACAAAATATCCCAATGCCCCAGGGCAGTGATTGGGGACACTGTCCTGTGTAGGGTGCCGTCTTTCGGATGGGACGTTAAACGGGTGTTCTGACTCTCTGTGGTCACTGAAGATCCCATGGCACTTATCGTAAGAGTAGGGATGGTTAAATTCCCAATCTGGCCCTCAAACCATCACAGTCACATAATAATCCCAAGTTTACAATTGGCTCATTCATCCCCCTCCTCTCCTCTGTAACTATTCCCCAGGTCGTTACTGCAAATGAGAACGTGTTCTCAGTCAACTTACCTGGTAAAATAACAGATACATAAAAATAAATTGTGGCTGTACTGTATGTGGAGACTGCGTTGGACCAGAATCTCTTTTAAACCGGATAATAGAGGATTGTGGTCATAAATCAATCAAATGTATTTTATAAAGCCTTTTTTACATCAGCAGTTGTCACAAAATACTACACAGAAACACACTTTAAAATCCCAAAGAGCAATTTATGCAGGATGTACTCCCTAGAAAGGCAGGAACCT